>NC_054877.1:1838908-1856408 GCF_018320785.1 Cheilinus undulatus | reverse complement strand
CAACCTTAAGTTACCAATGCGTGATGCCTTAGGCTATCTGAAAAGTAGCACGTACAGCATTCATAACAAAGGAATCACCTGGTTCTTGATGCCGTCATCTCCTGAGAGATCTGTGGTGTTCAGCTGGAATACCATGAACTGGAATAGCCTCCCATTGGTCCCCACAGCTTGTACTGTTATGGGATGATCCAACATATGCTGGGGCTGGGTCTGAAACAAACAGTGAATGAAAGAGACAGGTATGAAGTAAGAGTATTTGAGTCAGTAATTAACAAACCAGCTCATTAATGTACTACCTTACAACTGATAAAAACAGGTCCAGATTAAATGTTGAGCGCTTTAAACTGGCATTTAGCAACTAAACATCCGTCTTGATAAGAGACCAGGATTTTGTTCCAGATGAGAGGTAAATGTTACTGTTTTTATCTTTTACTCAAATACCAAATTCACAGATTTCTTACAAGCATACAAGTCTCATCGTCCCTGGTCTTTATGGAGCTAGTTCTCCTCTTTTGAGCTGCTACTCAAACACTAGGTTTTAGTTAGGAGCCTAGAAAAGCTCTATCCAAGCTCGTGTCCATTCTGCTTATTTAACATCAAAACTCTCCCACTGGCCTGAGAGCAGTGGGTAAATACAGCAGTCATGGCAGGAGCCATGGTTCTCAGCCGGAAAAGGATGGACTGCCCACTCCGGGTTGGAGGAGAGTCTCTGTCCAAAGTGGAGGAGTTCAAGTATCTCAGGGTCTTGTTCATGAGTGAGGGAAAGCTGGAGCAAGCGTTATACCGGTCTGTTGTGGTGAAGAGAGAGCTGAGCCAGGAGGCAAAGCTCTCAGTTTACCAGTCCATAGAAAATTGAAAAAGATTGCTTTGTTAAAAAAAACATTAGAAAATATATTTTTTAATGTGCTATTGAAAAGTGAAATAAAGGGAATCAATGTACATTTTGACTTTGTAGTTTTTTTTCAGATAAAAATCAGGATTTGGAGCGAATCTTGTGTTGGGGGTGTCCTTACATCTCTACCAGTCAATGCACAGCAGGAAGAACACGTGGTTTTCAACCAAGCAGCCTGCTTACAGAGAAATACAGCCCTGAAAATCTTCCAACCTCCTGAGACCTGAGCTTGACTTTTAAAGCATTTTAAGTTTCTCCATTTATTTGGGATAAGTAGGATCTAGTTTCAAACATCAACCTGGTCTTTGAACAGGAATTTCTTAGAAATTTTCCTTTCCAAAAAAGTGCCCTAAAGTTTCTCTGAAAAGTCCCCAAATGTTTCCGTTAAACTTTATCATAAAGCCTTTTGTAACAGCAAAAAAAAAAAAAAAAACGTGAATTCCTAAAAAAAAATCCAAATTTGAAGGCAAATACATTATCCAATTTTTCATGAAAAAGGCAAAACATGCAAACATTTAAAGAAATCCTTTAAAATGTCCATGAGAATTCTTCAGTGCTCTAAGGAACACTCCCCACCTCCAAATTCCCAAACAAAATCCTAAAAAATTTCAAATTAATTTCTTCAATTTCCATAAAAAGGCCTGAAAATTTCCAAACAAATTTTCCCAACCATCCCCACAATTTTCCCATATTTTTAGAAAAATTCAGAGTAAAATTCTCCCACGTTCCAATCCATCTCTACAAAATCTTAAAACATTTACACTGAATTTCCATGAGCATACTAGAAAATGTCCAGGCAAATTCCCTGAAATATTCAAATGGCATATTTGCCCAAATTTTAAGCAAATTCATTAAACTTTGGTGGAATTTCCAGACAAATACCTAAAAAAAATCAAAGCAGAAATTTTTAGTATGTAAGAAAGTTGAAGTGTTATGTCGTATGTGCACACAGGGTCTTAGGAGGCTAAATATCTCAGACACTAACATCATCACTGAATTTTTCAGGCCACTTTTACCTAAACTCTTATAGAGTAAAGTGATTTGGAGACTTGACTGGGGGATTGGTTGAAACATCTCCCTCTCTCTGATCCAACAAGTATCAGAACTGACTGGGCCCACCGAAAGGCCTTCTCCTAATCACAGGCATTGCAATATCTTAAATTAAAACAACCAGACTGGAGGTTTTACAGTATTTCCAGAATTTCTTGGATGTTGAATGCTGTCAGCTTCCTCACCCCATACAGTCTGTGTGCTCGGGCCAAAGCATTCCCAAAGGAGAACATGAGCATCTTGGCTCTGAACTGTTCTGGGAGGAGTTTACACCCATCGTCACCTCCCTCTGGGAAGAAAAGAGTGTGGGCATGACGATAGGGGTAGTCGTCCCGGAATCCTGATTGAAAAAAGAGGCATCATTTATTAAGAACTCTTTACAATCTCATACATCAGGATTTCACTGTCAATAGAACTGTTGTCAACCCACCTGAGCAGTTGGCTTCCTCCTTATAAACGTGGACTTTCTGCAGGTCAATAGTAGGGGAGACAGGATGGAAGGTTTCCAGGACATCATCTACTGTGCTGCTCACCTCCTGCTTCACAGAAACCTCTGGGATAGGATCTATGCTGTTAAGGAGCAAACCGTTCTGACCCCTGATCTGGAAGAGATCATCACCTGGGATGGAAAGATGGAATTCAAATCAAAACTATGTAAGATGGTTGACATCTGAAGAGTTGTGATATTGGTATTCTTGTGGCATGACTCTCAAGGCTGGTTGATGTGTTGTCTTCTAAATACACTCACTGGCCACTTTATTAGGTACACCTGTTTAACTGCTTGTAACACAAATTGCTAATCAGCCAATCAAATGTCAGATGCGTTCAAGAAGACTTACTGAAGTTCAAACCGAGTATCAGAATAGGAAGAAAGGGGATTTAAGTGACTTTGAATGTGGCATCGCTCTTGGTCTGAGTATTTCAGAAACTGCTGATCCACTGGGATCTTCACACACAACCATCTCTGGGTTTTAGCAGAAGATGGCCAACAGTATCTACACCGCGTTCCAAATTATTATTCAAATTGGATTTTAGTGTCATAATCATTCATTCTTTTGTTTTTCAGTTAAACTCATGGATGGCATTGTGTCTCAGGGCTCTTTAGATCACTGAAATCAATCTCAGACACCTGTGATCATTAGTTTGCAAGGTGAGCCCAATTAAAGGAAAACTACTTATGAAGGACGTTCCACATTACTAAGCAGGCCACAGGTTTCAGCAATATGGGAAAGAAAAAGGATCTCTTCTGCTGAAAGCCTCAAATTTATTTAATTTTTTATTTTTATTTATCCGTTTATTTATCAGGGACAATACATAAGCATTGCTGTATTTAATTACAGTGCAACCAATGCAATGTATAAAAGACATCTAGCCATGGCTAATTTGCAGTCCTTGTCCCTGGTTAGGCTTTTGAGAAATAACACATATGATGCAACAGAATAAAATGGACATAAAAGACTATCAATGGCAGTAGACATAAATGAACAACCACAAAAAATACATAAAAACAGCGGCAGCAAGACAAACATAAACATGCAGCCACATAAACATAGTGCAATGCCTTGGACAAGGAATGAAAACATGAGATATTTCAGGAAAACTTCAGTGTGATCATTGTACTGTGAAGAAATTAGTGTCTGATTCAGAGCACAGACAGGTTTGTACAGATAAAGGTATAATGAGGAAGGTTTCTGACAGACAAATTCATCAGATTAGGAGAGCAGATGCTAAAATGTCATTACAGAGCAGCAAACAGGTATTTGAAGCTGCTGGTGCCTCTGGAGTCCCACCAACCTCAAGGTGTAGAATCCTCCAGAGGTTTACAGTCGTGCATAAACCTACTATTCAGCCCCCCCTAACCAATGCTCACAAGCAGAAACGGTTGCAGTGGGCCCAGAAATACATGAAGACTCATTTTCAAACAGTCTTGTTGACTGATGAGTGCCATGCAACCCTGGATGGTCCAGATGGAGGAGTAGTGGAGGGTTGGTGGATGGCCACCATGTCCCAACAAGGCTGTGACATCAGCAAGCAGGGGGCGGAGTCATGTTTTGGTCCAGAATCATGAGGAGAGAGCTGGTAGGCCCCTTTAGGGTCCCTGAAGGTGTGAAAATGACCTCGGCAAAGTATATAGAGTTTCTGACTGACCACTTTCTTCCATGGTACAAAAAGAAGAACCGTGCCTTCCATAGCAAAATGATCTTCATGCATGACAATGCACCATCTCATGCTGCAGAGAATCCCTCTGTGTCATTGGCTGGTATGGACATAATAGGAGAGAAACTCATGGTGTGGCCCCCATCCTCCCCTGACCTTTAACCCTACTGAGAACCTTTGGAACATCCTCAAACTAAAGATCTATGAGGGTGGAGGCAGTTCACATCAAAACAGCAGCTCTCCAAAACTCTCCAAAAACTTACAAGTTCAATGGATGCAAGAAGAAGAAGAAAGGCTCCTATGTTAATGTGGAACTTGGCCTGTTAGGATGTTTTTGATTGAAAAAGCTTTGATTTCAGTAAATATGACCTCCTAATGCTGCAAATTCAACAAATGACCATTTTCAGTTCTTTACAACCTATAAAATGTTCTGAAAATGTTGTGCAATAATTTGGAACAGTGCATTTCATTTCTTTTTTAATTTTTGAAATAAAATAGTTATCATTGGGAGGTTTGTTCAGTAAATTCTGAATTATGCTCTAACAGCTGATAACTGGAAAACTGTACTGACTGCTCTTTGCATCAAGTGTTTAGGAAAATCAGAGAAAATAACATTTGCATAATAATTTAGAATGTGGTGTAAAGATGTGATTATTGAGTTTAGGAAGTCTCCCTCTTTTCCACCACCAGCTGTTATCAAAGGTGCTGATGTTGAGATAGTGGAGAGCTACAAATGGTCGTTGATAATAAACTCAGTTTTGAACCCCATGTTGATGTTACCTCCAAAAAGGTTCAGAAAGATTATTCTTTCTGAGAAAAGAACAATTTGAGCAGGTAAAATTATAGCATGTGGTTAAAATGTGGCTTTGAAAAATTATCAAAAACGATGACAACCTTATAAAGACAGTATCTTTACCAGCATATGTTTGACGTTTTCTTTTTGCATGTTATAATACATATCAATATCTATGAACAGAAAAAGTGAGCCGTGCTTTGTGCTGCAATTCTTTTTTTAAACACAAAACTTGATGTCAGTGTGATGTAGATGGAATAGTAAATGGACTTGAGCACTTTTCTAGTCATCTGACTATTAAAAGCACTTTTACACCGCAGGTCCCAGCTACCCATTCCCTCCACATTCTCACACTGATGGCAGCATTGGCCAATCCCACTCACACATCAGTACTGATGAAGTGGTGGGGGAAACTGGGGTTAACCCCTAAAATTCACCAGATACGCCTCTGCTCCATCACAACTGCGCTGCAGTTTGACTGCGTGCCCCGCTGTCTGTCAACACCCACTGACTGCGTTTGCAGTCCAGCATGGAGCAGTGCCACTGGACTGCTAGATCCTCGAGACCGAGGAGTTTGTGGTTACAGAATCACACCTGGCCATGCAGGTAGTAACTAGTGGAGTACCATTAAACATAACAAACACACGTGAAGCTGTTGATCTGAACAGCAGGGGTAGCATGAACTTTCTTTGATTTGTCTCTGTTTTGTCCTTTCATGTGGATTTTTCTTCTTCTGCCATGGGTCAGTGACCCTTTATGAATAAATGCACTTCTTTCTGCTCCTCTGACCTGTCGAACACGGGCTTTGCTACGCCCCATTGTAACTGTTTGTTGATTTAATGGAAGGAAATGCGGTCTGACATTTTATTCTGAAGTTTAACCAGATATCTTAATTTGGTTTCAACGACTTCCTGCCCTATTTGATCTGCTCCGTGCTGAATTCATGCACAGGTCTGAGGCATCCGGCAGGAATAGAAGTCCAACGTACCTGCTGTGGAGGGCTCTGGACTGCCAGAGCTCTGCCAGAACAGAGATAAAGAGCAGTGGAGCTGGTGGAAGCACTCTCATTGACTAAAACTAAAACCTATCTGCTCCATTACCATGCTGGAGCGGAGATGGACCGAAAACATACTGGTGTATTTTAGGGTTAAGTGTCTTGCATAAAGACACGTTAACATGTGACCGCAGGAGCCAGGGATGGAGGGAACCAGAGGGAAATATTCAGTACCCTAAATTCCACTCTGTTTTTGGGAAAGACTTAAATCTGTGTTTGCATTACTATCTACACATCGACTGCATATGACAATCATGTCAACCACCTGTAAAAACAGTCCTCAGTGGCACTTACAGTGGTCCAGAACTCAACAGGGAACATGGATATTTGTACGAGGTTTAAGGTGGATTACCTCTTTTCCACGTAGCTGCCAATGAGTACTTCTCAGCAAGAATTCTCTTTCCAATCGCTGAGTGTCTGTCTTGTAGAGCTGCACACAGATGGAGCAGGTTGAGGAGTAAAGTTTTGCTGAGAAGGGAACACAGATAAACAGTGAGAGGAGACACTGACAAATCTCTTTAACAACCAAAGGCTTCCAACCACTAGCGGCGCCAGGATTTTGATTGTGAGTGGGCCTCCAGAAAACAGGATGGGCCAGTTAAAATAAGCCAAAAAAAGGGTTTCCCTTCATCTCCATTTCAGCGTTTTTCTGCGGTACTGAGGACAGTGACTCACTAACCTCCCTGTGTGGCTCTTGTGTCGCTGTCCTCAGCTCAGTGCTGAAGCAGACAAAGACATACACCTTGGCAGTAAGCCTAACTTAATTTGTCTCTCTCGAATGTTCAATACACAAAAAGACTGAAACAGAATTATATCTTTGGAGGGTCTGTTTCTCTCTTCATTTATTTGCCCTGCACAGCAGGCAGGGAACTGTCCAAAATTATTTAACTGTTTCTTATACATTCACAATGACAGAACAACTGTATCGACATGAAATAAGAGCAGCTCTGACACAGCTGCAACACAAACTGCAGGAAAACGATCCAAAATTAGGCTATTTCTGCTGTAGCTTATTTCTTCAGAATAATTAAATGAATAACATACCCAACCATAGAAACAACAGCATAGCAATAAATAATGATAAATAATCACACATGCACACAATTCAATTCAAATTTGCTAATGGGACTTGGGGTTTGTTACAGCAGGAGACGGCGGGGCTTCGTGCTGAACACAGCAAGAAGTTCTTGATATTCCAGTGAATCCGTCAATTCCCTTTCAAATGAAAGCAGGGACAAAGAGTTCAGTCTGTCTGTCAACACTGTTGCCCTGGTGCCTGTTTTTATCCAACTGACAGCTGAAAAGAGTCTCTCCACAGAACACGTCGTCATGGGCAATGTGAGGAGGGCCCGCAGGAGACCGTTCATGTTGGGGAAAATATCATGGGGGCATGCGTCAAGCATTTCTATGAGCGTTTTTTTTTTTTTTTTTTTTTCCTCGTTTGTGGTCTTTTGGCCTTTTCCTTTCTTTTAAGCTGCTGCACAAACACAGTGTGCTCTGCGTCCTCCACGGGAATGGAAAAGTGCGTGCAGACGGGCTGGATAAGAGCCTTGTCACCAAAGGTGTCTGACCGTGGCAAGCAGGCAGCAGCAGCTCTCATGAAGCCGTTTGTGTTGGGCTTGAAACGAGTGCTCAGCTCCATCATCTGCTTGTCCAGTATGTCATTCCATAATTTCTGTAGGTCCGAGTTTTGCTGTACAGGTGATGATTTGCCCAGAGTAGAATCAACATGCGTATTGTCTAACCTGGCCGGCAACTTCCTCTTGCGTGATCCACTGATATCCCAGCGCACAATCTCATGTTTATTCATCAGCTCATCTGTCAGTGCCATTACTTTATCAAATGCATCATTTTCATTCCTGAATTTTGTGTAGCTGTCCTTGAGCCCTTCAATCAGATCAATACAATCTGTAACTGATAGTGTGGAAGATTGCAAGCCCTTAGTGGCGTAGTCACTGACTTCAAATAACTGGTTGAATGTGACCAGCGGAAACAAAAAATTTTTAGTTTGCATTTGGTGCATCAGGGAGTCAGCTTCAAGTTTTGTTTGGCCAGAACTTTTGGAGAATGTTGCGAGGGTCTCCAAAAAAGGCCCCCGGAGCATCAACACCTTATTGACTGCATTTGACCATGAGCTCCACCACACTTCACAGGATCTCTCCAGCTCCAGTGTTTTTTGCCCTGGTCGCATCTGCCTTTAAATTTCAAGAAATGCAGCGCGCCGGTAGTCAAGTGGTTAAGGCGCATGCCATATATGCAGGCGACCCGGGTTCGAATCCGGCCCGTGGCACTACTTCCTGCATGTCTCTCCCCGCTCTCTCCCCTGTTTCCGACTCTATCCACTGTCCTATCAAATAATAAATCCAACCAAAAATAAATCTTAAAAAAAAAAAAAAAAATTTTCAAGAAATGCGGCATGTTTGTGCGCCCCAGTCATGAAGTTATGAAAGCTGTTTTTAATGTCAAAAAACGGTCAGTCAGCAACTTCAGCTACCTCGGAGTAATAGCACACCTGATCATTCACTTTACAGCACAAGTTATTTTCTACCTCATGTGTTTGTCTGCTGGGCTCTACTGCAGTTTATAAATATTATTGCTCAGTGAATTAAGACACTGATTCACAAAACACAAATAAGTTTAAAAACTCTAGTTTGTTTAATATTTCATTTAAACACCATATTTGTACTAATTTATCTCAAACAGAAATGCAAATAAATGGTAGTATTTTAAATGTCCATTTATAGACAATAATAATAATAAAAAAAAAAAATAATAAAAATAAATTTTTTAGTAAAATGCACTTTCAAAGTGCCATACATAAAGTTAAAATAATGAAAATAAACACTTGATCATAAAAACATTTAAAAGTCTAAAAATTAGTAAAACTAAAGAAATGCTGTGATTAATCATGATTAATCACAGCATAGTAATATGATTAACTTCATTAATTTTTTGAAAATTGATTAACAGCACTAGTTGTTTCCAAACAATCTAAACTTAATACAAAAAGTAAGGCAATTTGTGTTTGGTAGATTATTTCTTAGTTGTAACAATGCTTCTTGGTAATAAATCTTTTACCGTAGAAAAGCCTGTTTATTTCCCTTTTAAATGATGCCACATCTGTAAGGAATATGCATTTGTGGGATGAGCAGCAGAGCTGAGTTTGTGGGTTGCGCCCATGAAAAATGTGCCAAATCTTCTCTGCCAATTCCAAACAGCTGATTCTGCCATTGCTGTTGACTCTTGTTTTGAGCTTCTGGTACCCCCAGGTGCTACCTGTGAGCATGGACCCTGCTACAGTGGTCAGTAGATGTCTGCTCCAAGAATCGGCATGCTACGTTTGACTGATCTGGATAGGGCCCGTCGGTTGGGCAACTTCAAGCTGGTGTTCCGCAAAACCAAGCTGCAGCATTGTTTGGAGTGAACCCTAGTACCATCTCCAAACCGAGGGCCAAGTTCCATCTAACGGGGAACGTCAGAGACAGGCCGCGAAGTGGCGTCCCAAGAACACAACACCCTTTTCTCACCCTGTCAGCAAGAACTCTATCCTCCAAGATGACAACACTTGCCCCCACAGAGCGGGGTTTATCAGAAACTACCTCCAGAAATTGGGAGTGGAGAGGATGGAATGACCTGCCAGCAGTCCTGACCTTTAACCCCATTGAACACCTGTGGGATCAGCTTGGGTGTGCTGTTGGTGCCAGAGTGACCAACACAACCACGTTGGCTGACTGGAGACAAATGCTGGTGGAAGAATGGGATGCCATCCCACAGCAGTGTGTGACAAGGCTGGTGACCAGCATGAGGAGGAGGAGCCAGGCCGGTGACCAGCATGAGGAGGAGGAGCCAGGCTGGTGACCAGCATGAGGAGGAGGAGCCAGGCCGGTGACCAGCATGAGGAGGAGGAGCCAGGCCGGTGACCAGCATGAGGAGGAGGAGCCAGGCTGGTGACCAGCATGAGGAGGAGGAGCCAGGCTGGTGACCAGCATGAGGAGGAGGAGCCAGGCTGGTGACCAGCATGAGGAGGAGGAGCCAGGCTAGTGACCAGCAAGAGGAGGAGGAGCCAGGCTGTTATGGCTGTGTATGGTTCTTCCACACACTACTAAGGCTCCTGTTTGTTAAATGAATAAATTGTTGAATTGTCAATATGTCTTGTTTCTTCAACCTCAATCAACCAATCAACCAAACACCAAACAAGAGTCAATGGCAGAATCAGCTGTTTGGCATTGGCAGAGAAGATTTGGCACATTTTTCATGGGCGCAACCCACATACTCAGCTCTGCTGCTCATCCCAGAAATGCATGATCCTTACAAATGCAGTGCTTCCCCTATATGCTGCGCCGCTGCTGGAATCTGACCGCCGCTGCTGCATTTAAATGCAGCGTCCTGTATTGAGTCAATACGGGACGCCACTTGTTCTGTATTTCATCCCTCACGTCCTTATCAGCCACTGATTGACTAATACGTGTTGCATTTGTCGGTTGGATTAGTCAGCTAAAACATAGAGCCAATCAGAATTCGAGAAAGGCGAGTCTTCTCTTCGCAAAAGAAAGTGGGAGGGAGAAGATGACAGCTTCAGACACTCGAGGCGCAAAAGCGTTTACATGGAAGTAAGCGGGAGAACGCGCCCTCGGCACACTCACACATGGAGCTCAGCAAGACGTTAAAAAAAGTTGTCATTTTCCTTGTTCACACAGCGCTGAACTGAACGGACGTAGCGATAGAGTCCTGCGTCGGACAGCTAACATCCTACCTGACCATTCCTGCTGATTTCCTGGCATTAACACCTGCCTGTGCAGTGTCATCTCTCCCTCCCACCTGTACGTGCAACATGCGCGTCCAATTCCTCCTACAGTCTGACCTGACACTAATGCAGGGAATGACCGAAGCTGCGTTCAGGTTAAGAAATTATAATATTGTATTCACTTAAGCACAGTCCTTGACAAATACGTTTTTTCACTGTTCTAATCAAAGCATGAAAGCAAACACTCACATCCTCGTCAGGCATCACCTCCAAAAACATCAGCTACAGCTGACAGCCTGGACTAATTAAACCATGGTTATATTAATAAGAGTAATGTCAGGATCAGATTTACAGACTTCATGTACACATTCTTTGTTTTTTAAGCTGTAGGTGGAATTATTTTCTTGATCATTGTTCGCAAGTGCCAAAAAGCGTAGCGTACTTCAGTCAGCTCCTACAGAGAGTTCGTTTTCACTCTGTTTGCCCCTTTCTGTCCCTGTCCTTGTCTGTAAATAAAGCACTTTATGAAAAGAGACCAATTTCTATGGATAAAAAGGATTTCCCCTCAAATAACAGAATGTTGGTTCAGTATCTCTGTGCCAGTCTCTTCCTGTGCGTCATGAGGCCATCAGAGCAGTAGAGACCCTCTGCTGTATGTCTGCAGCGCTATGAAGAGTGTGAAAGCTTCTGTACACATTTATGGAATTATTCTGTGCCTTGTTTACGAACTTAAACAGTTTTAGTGCAAACAAAAATTAAATTCAGACCTGATCACAACTCAGCCCTCTAACTAGGTTCTTTTAGTGGATCTAACAGAATAATTCTCCTTAAAAACTGCTGCAGGTGCTCTTGAAATATGTCTGTGATTAATTATTTCCTATTGTGTTTATAACCCTACGTTTCTGACACTGTGCTGATATGATGTGTAAATCCTGTGTGGTGGATCAGTTTATCAGTCAGAGGTGGAGCCATGGGGGGGCTTGTGGGGTCTTTGCCTCTTATGTTTTCTCAAAAGCCCTAAATCTTTAACTTTGGTAAAAGTACATTATCTCTGATTACTGATGAATGTAAAAAGAAATATCATGTATTTTGATAAATACATTGACCCTGCTGATCACAACATGGACATTTCATTCAAACTGAAAAAACCCAACACAAATCAGTTGTTTTTTTACTTTGAAAATCTTAAAAGCACATGCTACAGAATAAATAAAAACCTTGCTATTAATCTTTCTGCATTTTTTAGGAAAAATTATGCATCTTTAATGACACATTTGGCGGGGGGGGGGGGGGGGCACACGCGCTTCACCTCCGCTGCTACAACTCCATCCTAGGGGAAACACTGAAATGTGGCATAATTTAAAAGGGAAACAAACAGGCTTTCCAACAGCATAAGATTTATTACCAAGAAGCATTGTTACAACAAAGAAATAATGTACCAAACACAAATTGCCTTACTTTTTGTTTTAGGTTTAGTTATAGGAGCAGCTCTACATGTCCACTTAGACCTGGCATCCTTTTAGAGACTTTTAGTGCTGCTTAATTTTTAAAAATCTGAAAAGAAAATTGTACCAAATGAAGAGACAAATGAACCAGACTGCTTTGTGGAAATGCACCACATTACCTACATATTTTTAACTCTAACCTTGTTGTGGTCACTTTTCCATGAGAAGTAGATAAAAAGTTATGAAGAATATATGAATCTGTGCTAATAATCCCTCACAGATGCTCTGGTTCTCACTATACTATGGTACACTGAAATGCATGATTAACGAACAGTCCCTCTGTGAAAGCCGCAATTATCTAAAGAATCAAATCCCCCTCTCTGTCTTCACCCTCGTCAGATCTTTCACATCTCAAACCTCTCCAGGTGGCAGAGTTTGCAGCAGCTCTTAATATTTGCAGAACAGCTAGTGTCGTTGTCTTTTTCTTTTGAGATAATTTCCAAAATGTTAGTCAACAAAACAAAGCATGACTAGGACTTTAATAGGCCAAACCTACAGTGTTCAGTGTGCTGTAGTGAAAAAGTACCTGTATTTCTGCCTGTGTGGTCTCTCCTCAGTCGTGTCCCAGAAGCGTGCATGCTTGATTGCATTCTTCACACGCTCATCCTGATCAGTGATCTGATTGGCAGGACTCTCTGCAAGTTGGAGCAGCTGAGGCGGCAGACCAGACATCATCTTGGCTTTAGTCAACCACAGAGCCTGACGCTCACCTAGAACACAGAGAAGGGTGGGACAGGGAGGATCAGGGAGCATCTATGTTCATCTTCATTGTTCATTTTCTGCTCAGTGGGATAGATCTGCTGATCCTGGTCTCTGCCTCCTGAAAGGGGGACAAAGTGCTCACAATGGACAGAGACATAAGACGCATTTCTCTCTCCTCTCATACTCACATTTGCACAAATTCACCTATTACCATTAGGGCTGAACCATTTGGGAAAATAATCTAATTGCGATGTCTTTTCCCCAATACTGCGATGTGATTTGTGATTATTACTTAAGTTCCTCATTTTATGTATTTTCCAACAAACACAAGCAATAAATCCTTTTATCTTACAATATCAAACACAATATTGGATTGAACAAGGGCTGGACAATTTTGAAAAATTTCTAATTGTGATGATTTTGACTCATACGGACAGGAATTATTGTACTGAAGGGAGTGATTTTTTATGTCATCCTCATATTAAATCAGAAAAATGTACAAAGTGAAGACTTAGGATTTTTTTGAAGACTATTCCAAATAATGGCACTTGAATGTTTGCATGATATGTTACGCATAACCTTGTAAAGCAGATGGAAAACGCCCGTTTCCATGTTTCTCGCTGTGAATCTGTCTAGCAAAGCTCCCGTCTGAACCGTTTGGGCCTGGTTAGAAAGTGAAAGGACCAATCAGCGATGAGGGGCAGTACTTTCAGACGCAGTGGAGCGGTGACATAAGCGAGCAGCAACAAGAGGCCGGTGCAGTTATGGAGGAAGAGATTAGCGTGGATGCTGCTAAAGCGCCAGTTTATCAGAACTTGACGACATTTCTTTGTTAAAAGAAGAACAAAGAAACAGCAGCGAGTTGTTTTCTTTTCAAAAACCACAGAAGTTGTGTACTGGCATGTCTACAGTCGCCATGGTTACCGTTACACAGCTCTCTATGGAGTTTACTCCTCTGTAGCGGCTACATCACGTGTTTTGTTGCTCTGATTGGCCCGTAAAAATGTGACAGACAGAACATTCATCCAATCACCCTCGAGAATTTTTTCAAAGGCTCTGCCCTTTCCCAAACGCTGTCGATAGCTACTTTCACACTGCCTCTCTTTTCCGTGTCTGTTACGCCTTCGTTCTGCAACGCCATTCTGTATGAAAGCGACCGCTCTGCAATGGGGGGTCGATCTCGCCCCACCTCTGATCCCAATCGAGAGGTAGTACCAGAGCCACAACAGACTTTTCTGCAACGGTCAGTGTGCGCTGCTGTCTCCATAAACAGGAGATTTAAAAACCAGCATGGTTTCATTGAGCGGCAGAAAACAACGGAGGGATAAAACAAAGAATAATGTGGATTAACTGGAGAGACTGCGAGGTTAGAGAGCTAATCACACTCTGTACAGGAGAGGAGAGAGCAGACACATCTCTGCTCACAGCAGCGTCTGAAAAGTTCCATGATCTGTTCAAGTGAGCTCGGTACTCTGAAGTTTCCGGCATAAATACGTGCGCTGTGACACTGCTTAAAGTCGGACCTCCAACTCAGAAACATGGAGGAAATAATTGAATAATCGGATATAATCGATCAAAATGATTTTCATATTATTTTCCCCATATTTCATTTAGAAAATACAAAGTTTTGAACCAAGAAATCCAGAGTTTGGAGTTTCATTGAAAGCAGCAGCTCTGGCTGCGGCTGCCATCTGATTACAGGACACCAGGGTGTGTGTGTAAACTCGGGCGTGCACGGCTCTGTTACACCAGAGACGGACATTCCCTTTCACCTTTATTGTGGAATCTCGGTGTAAAAACGGCTACTGAGAGGTTTACCAGAGGTGCCAGGATAATGCACAACATCTGCTGCTAAAGAAAATTTTTAAACTGGTATTTTGACACAAATTTCAGGTCAAACAAATATTGCAATTTCTGCGATTTGAATGGCAGCAGGCCATATTGTGATTTCATCTAATTTTGGATTAATTGCCCAGCCCTAGTTACCATTCAAACAGTAAGTTAATGTGTGTACTGTAGTCAGATGTTGAAGTCATGAATCTTTTCACTGTAACTCAGGTACTGTAAGGCTCCCTCACCTCATACACACATTTAGCAATAATCAACTGTGTGAAATGATCAGATCTCATGTAAAGCTGCCCACAGCCCTACGTATGTTCTACTTCTGATCATGTCTAGTCTGCATTCTTTACACATCTGGCAACTATACTACCATACCTACAGACCTGTATGTACTGATAAACAGTAACAAAGTAGTTACACGTTTGTTTGGTTCATTTTCCTCTCTCATGTCTGCTCTTTTAAACAGTGCTGCTATGTAGCTGGAAGCTTTAGCACAGGTTTTGTTCTTATACAGTTCTAAAAGTGTATATGCTCTATACTGTACAGTTGATCCTTGGCAGACATTTTAAGACCATTTACAAAGAGAGGCGCTGAACAAATGAGTTGGCAGATATTTAAGGAACTTCGTTTCTGGCGGGCTATAGTGTATATAAATACATTTATCTGGAGGCATTACCTTCCAGTGCGCTGGTCCTCTGGTTGTATATATAGCACGGTTTGTCTTTGTGTAGCGCCATCTGGTGGACAGGGGGGGTCCTGTAATGCCAAGGGTCCTTGTAGTCTCTCTCCCAGTGAGGGTTGACGGGCTTTGCCAGTCCAGGTACATAGTGCATCCTTTCACTGTATGTGACCGCGTCTAGTCCGGGAATCTCTACTCTCTCCCGGGGCTTGCGGACAGGGGGAGCCTTAGCTGTGACACACCGACTGGTACTGAAGTTCCTGTGGATCTGGGGGCTGGTTCCTCCACGTGCAGAAAACCGTTCCACGTCTTTAAGAGAAACAGTTCGAAGTAACGATGAAGCCCCCGGTTTGACACGGAGAGCCATTTCTGGGAACAGAGTGTTCAGTTTAGTTCCAGAAAAGTCAGCGATCAGATATCAGGACATCACTTGTCACGGTCACCATACAGACATGACGGACGCCGCCATGTTCAGGCTACTTCCGGTTCTTCTTCTTCCTCGTTTCACGGCGGTAGCAAACTATTTCAATGCATAAGCGCCACCCTTTGGTCTGGACTGGTTACTGCCATAGGCTTACAGACTGGCATATTCTTTTCAACAATCCTGTATTTCTTAAAAACTCGAATATAAATCTCATGACCTTATCTTCTGTTGGTTTATTTAACGTTTCACTAAGACTAAATATTTGTTTTCTTCTCTATTCTTCTTCAATCTCTTTCTCTGTTATAAAACATGTTTCACATTTTCTTCTTCTCCACAAGAATCACACCCACTGTTTTCATGTTTTTCCATTACAATCAATGTTTTATTCTATATATATCCTGCCAAATGTTCCTGCTTTTATTTTTTATGATTGCTTTTTCTTCTGTTTTACCAAGATTTGTTGTAATTAATACAATTTCCAACATTTCTTTGCACATTTGTGAGCCCCTTCATTTCCATGTACCCCAACATGTGAAGGCACCCAAACAAATGTAACCCATAACCACATATTCAACATTTGAAACAATTTCATATGTTTCACAAATAAGATGTTGTCTTCCACTTGATGAAAATGATTGTTTTATTTTTACTTTATTAGTGAATACCACTCTTACAAGCAGATTAATGTCCAGAGACAATCACGTTTAAGACTGAGCAGAACAATATAATGAACAAAGAACAACAACCAAAGAAAGTAAAAAAGAGAAAAACAAAACAACCGCAGAAAGCCAAAGAAAGGGGTAGAAACCAGACAAACATACCAGAAGGAAAAAAAAAAACAATCATAAATTCAGTTTCCTGGGTTCTGATCAAAGGAAAGACTAACAAATGCTCACTGTGCATTTTTTTATTTGATACCTTTAAAAGTGTTTAAAAATATAGAAAGCTTGTTCAAAAAGACCAGGAAGTGTGGGTTAACATTCACAAACTTACATTTAAGAATAAAATGTTTTGCAAGGATTAACAGGTTATTAAACAGAAGTAAAAGTACACCAAATCTTTACATTATTATGTTAATACTGATCAGAAATCCAGTTCTGAAGTTTTTTCCAAAATAAATCAGAAGTTTTACAAGAAAAGAAAAGATGTTTCTGAGGTTCAGTTCATTGTTTGCAGAATGTACATTCATTAGAATCAATATTAAAGTTAAGGAGCATAAAATCTCTGCATGGATAAATCTCAGTCATTGTTTTAAAGAGCTCTTCTTTGGCTCTAGGTGGAGTAGAAAACATCAAATAGTTCCATCTGATTTTTCTAGAGGTTGAAACAATATTTGAGTGTCCTTCTAACAAAAACCTCCTTTTTAAAGGCTGAAGGGATACTCTTCAGAGAGCAATGATCTTTGTTTTTGCCACATTTTTCATCTGAAAAAAGTCAGTCTCAAATAAACAGACACAGAACTGCTGATTCATCGAATAAATACCTTTGATTGTAGTTACCAGAGCTCTAGAGATGCACTAACTACATCATTCTATTCTCTTTGGGTGCAGTTTAAGTTGTATTTATTACTGAATTCTGTGAAATCAAAAACATTGCCTCTTTTATCAGACCACTCTTTCAAACAGAAAGATTTCTTTTTTATTAATATACATGGATTG
>NC_054877.1:1753908-1831408 GCF_018320785.1 Cheilinus undulatus | reverse complement strand
CCCAACTCTGGTTCCCCTGAACATTTTGAATAGGTCCACCAGTGCAACAGATCATCAGCTCCTGCATTCCTCTAACCTCTGTGCCTCTCGTTCATGAAATGGTCAAGCTCTGTCTCTCTCTGTCTCCCCCCGCCCCCTGGGTCTGATTATCCAATGGGCATTATGGACACAAGCCCAGGGGCCCATGCACACTGGGGGTCCAGCAAGACGTTGAGAGAAAGAAGTTTTCTTTGTCCTTGTCTACACAGCGCTGAACGGACCGGACGTGGAGATAAAGTCCTGCGAGGGACAGCTAACACCTTACCTGCCCATTCCTCCTGAATCCCTGACCATTAACACCTGCTTGTGTGGTGTGTGTCACCCCTCCCACCTGCACCTGCATCATGCCCTCATTTCCTTCTGAAGTCTGCCCATCCACATTAAAGCTGCATTCACTTTAAGAAATTATACTATTGCATTACCTCAAGCACTGCCCTCGACAAATCTGTATTTTCACTGCTCTAATCCAAGTTTTCTCTCTCTAATAATAATGATAAAGTGGGTGGGGGTGGGGGGCACCAAACTGCAATTTCACCTAGGGCGCCTAAATAGCTAGAGCTGGCCCTGACCGAGTAAAGGATGACCAGACTGATGAAAGGCTGAGCTGAAAGTCACATCTGGATTACTGGAGGGTAAAAATATCCCCAACCATTACTGAGATAATACGGCACTGTCCCTTTAAGTACTGGAGCTAATGGATGGTTCCAGATAGCTGAACATCTGACTGATCTTCTGTGATGAAGGACGCTCATCAGACATTTACTTCATCAGTTTTTATTTGACATACAAGAACCACAAGAATGATCAGAGCTGTTATTGGCTATGACTGCTGACACTTCAGGACTTACAGTCTTCTGCAGACACATAAAGCTCACAGGAATGTCTGCCAGAAGAGATGTGTAAAAAGAGAAAGTCTTTTTAACTTATAAAAACAAAATCAGAGCTTCAGAACCAAAAGAGCCTGAGTGTTTCTGTGAGTCCGTTTGTGGAGCAGAAAAGCCAAACATGTTTAAAAGCATCAGAGCTTACAGTGGGAGAAAAACCTCCAGGCATCAGCTGGAGTGTGAGCGGTGGAAGGCTGAGGAAGGATCCCTGTGGAGCTAGAGAGGTGGAGCAGCATGTAGAAGAGTGGACACGTTTACACGCCATGCCTCTCAAGGCTCAGGACGCTCAAACACGATGGTACATTCAGGGACACCAGCATCGAGGGGGATAGGCAGGAGATTTCTCAAGATTCTCTTCTCCACCTGTCCTCTTTTTTACTGCAAAGGAGGCCAAACTTAGGAGCAGGATCGTAGCTTTTCCCAGGAGAATCCAGCACCAAGTCTGCCTCCACAGACCTACATGGATGATAGACACCAGACTTGAAAACAGGTGCAGGGAGAAATGTGAATTTATTCCAATCCAGTGGCTTCTATTTAGTGAGATAGCACTGCTGAGAGAAGGTTTAAGCACATTAAAGATGTTATTCTGTCATTCATTCAGTCATTTATCCACTAAAACATGATGGCAGACAGAAATGTGGACAGGAAACAAGCCTAAGACTCTGACCTTTACACTGTTTACCTACAGCACAGGTGTCAAACTCAAGGCCCGGGGGCCAAATGTGGCTCCACCAAGGAGGTCATGTGATCGGCAGGGTTTGTTCGTTTGTTTCGCAACATAACTCAAAAAGTCATGGACGGATTTTGATGAAATTTTCAGAATATATCAGAAAGGGCATGAGGAAGAAGTGATTAGATTTTGGGAGTGATCCAGATCACCGTCTGGATCCAGGAATGTTTTACAAGGATTCTTCTCTATCGGGAGAAAGGGCTGATGGTGGAGGTCTGCGCTCTCCGAGTGTTTTTCTAGTTCGAACCGGCCTGCAGCTCTCAGGTCTGCGGATTTCCTCCAGTATAAAAACGTAAATTTAACCTGGAAGATTTAAAAAAAAAAATCCTTCTTAAGTCATAAAAATCTGAAAAAGTAGAGAGTAGAAATAATTAGATAAAAAGTCAGGAATGAAGGAAAGAAATTAATTTGTGGCTTTATTTCTTATTTTCATTTTGCATCCCAAGATTATGACTGAAACGTAGAATTCTGAATTTTATTTCATATGTTGACCTTTTAAATTCATAATTTTGACCTTTTTTCTCATTGTGACCTTTGAGATTCACAAATTTTCATTTTAAATCAAATCAATCTTTAAACTCCTAATGTTGACTCTTAATCCCAATGTTTTCACCTTTTAAACACCTGATTGAGAATTCTATCTCCTATTATGACCTTTAAGAATCACAATTTTGAATTTTATCTTCTATTTTGACTTTTTAAAAAGTTTTTGTAATTTATCTCATATATTTTCATGGTAAAAACCTTATTTTGACTTTAAATTTAGTATTTTGACCTTTAGGGCTTATAAAGTTACTTTTAATCTTAGATTCTGAGCCTTTAAACTCATTTATTTATTTAGCATGTATTTGACATGGACACACAATAGCACTGATGCTGTGATATTTAATCATCTTGACTTTTTTTGACTCCACATAAATGTCTAGTGGCACAGAAAATGTTTTACCAAGACTAACCATAGTAAACCTCTGTGGATGGTTTCTTTCTGTGCCTTCTTGGCTGGAAAGAGAAAGTGATCTGAATGCATCAGGACTTGAAAGATCCTCTGTGGATTTATTTTTCTAGAATGCAGAAGATCCCTGGCAGCTCTCACTCACCTGCTGCACCATTGTGATGATGTGAACAGCTACAAGGCGGGCTGTCGGGGTTGGCCGGGTCATCTGCAGAGGGTTGAATTCAAAGCCCAAATGGTGAATGTTACATTTGTCTTTACGTAATAATTACACTGACTGGGCCTCATTCACCAACCCTTCTTAAGAAAACATTTGTCCTTAAAACGCTCTTCTGCACTTTTTCGAGGATTCTGAGGCCCTGTCCACACGGAGACGAAAATGTTATATTTCGGTTTCATTTTGAAAAAGATCCTTTCAGGAAATGTCTGCATAGGCATGGAACCACTGAAAACGTCTGAAAACACTGTAGTGCATATGCCAAGCCTGTACGTGGCGCTGTAACACTGCCACCAAAAGAGAGAAGAAGAGCACAGAAAACTGACACAAACTTTCTTCTGGTTGTTCTTCACGTTGGATTTAAGAAGATCTGGTGTCTGCTGTTCTCAGTGGTGGTAAAGGAGCATCAGATTTCGCTGTAAAAGCCATAACAAGCTCAGCAGCTTCTGCAGCACCAACACAACCCTGTAGTCCACCATTGTTGTTATGGTTCTACATGGGCATGCGGCGTAGGTCGGCTACGCTATGTGTGGCGTAATCGTTTCAAGAAAGATGCGATTGGCTGTCCACACGGAGATGAAACAGTCTTCGTTTACAGACTTGTGCATTCTGGGACCCGTTTTCAAAAAGTATTGTTTACAGTCACCCAAAACGCTGTTTCCATGTGGATGAAACGCCAATTCAACAAAAAATTTTGCGTATAATCCTGAATTTGTCTTCGTGTGGACAGGGCCAGGATTTTGTTCTTACCTAAAGAGAACTTTGATAAATCTGAGGCCCCGTCCACATGGAGACAAATTTGTCGTATCAGCGTTTCATCCACACGGAAACAGCGTTTTGGGTGACTGTAAACAACACTTTTTGAAAACGGGTCCCAGATTTGGCCAACCTCATCTTTCTTGAAACTACTGCATCACACATAGCATAGCTCTCTTACCAAAACAACAATGGCGGACTCAACCAGAAGAAAGTTTGTGTCAGTTTTCTGTGATCTTCTTCTCCCTTTTGGTGCATTTGCGTGGCAGCGTTAAAGCGCCACGTACAGGCTTGGCATATGCACTACAGCGTTTTCAGTCATTTTCAGTGGTTCTGTGCTTATGCGGACATTTCCTGAAACCATTTACGGAAAACTTTTTCATAACAACACAGAAATGTATCCTTTTTTGTCTCTGTGTGGACGGGCCTAAGAACACAGATGCCAACAAAGGAGCAGTGGAACAAAGTGTCACGGATCTCACAGTCGTTTCGCTTAGAAACTTTCTTTAGAACAAATTTAAGACAAATCTTTGGAAGATTTCAGTGAATGAGACCCACTGACTGTGTAACTCCAGTCGATGAATACATTTGTTCAAGTGTTGAAGAAATACTGCATAAACTGAGTTATATTCATGAAGAGCTTCTGTCCCAGTGGTGGATCAGGACTAACCTGCTATGTTAATGGCTACAGAGGGGCTGATGGTATCGGGGGGGTGGGTCCTGCAGGAGTAATTGCCAGAGTGGTCCTTTGTGGCTGCGTTGATGCTCAGTACCAGGGTCAGGCTGGAGACAGAGGCGGTGATATTCAGGAGGGCCACGCTGCTCTGGGGGACGACAGTTAGATGTTACTTCAGTGATGGAGCTCTCCACTGTAAGTACCAGATGACTTCTACTGATGCCAGTATCATTCTCTCTGAGCTTCTTCCTTTTCTCTGACTAAACCTGATGAACACAAAAAAATGTATTAGACCACCACCCAAAGTAAGGTTTCTGCCACAGCTGCCCTAAATGAACAGCATTGGTAATTACCAAAATCATTTTTATGTTTCTGCAATGGTTAATACACCAATATGTAGAAGCTCTTTAACCCAAATGATATTTTTAATGCTAAAATAGAATTATTGTTGTTATCCATGAATTTTACAATTTACTGATTTACAAAAAAACTGAAAAAACAGTAAAGCACATCAATGTTTCTTGATTAATATGTCAAATTATAGTTATTTACCCTTACCTCACACACCATGAAAACTCTGGAGCGGCTTATTCTACGTCTACTGAGGCTTGAGGTCAAAGACAAACTCAGTTTTCTGCAGTTTGCATACAAAGAACACACTGGAGTGGATGATGCCATCCTCTTCATGCTTCACCGTGCCCTGTCTCATCTGGAGGAACCTGGAGTTTATGTGAGAATCATGTTCTTTGATTTTTCAAATGAATTCAACTCCATCCAACCCACCACACTCAAAGACAAGCTCACGGAGATGGGAGTGGATCCTTCCTGTGTTTCTTGGATCACAGATAACAGGAAGGCCACAGTTTGTCAGGCTGGGGAACTGTGTTTCTGGGACATTAATGAGCAGTACAGGGGCTCCACAAGGAACAGTCCTGGCTCCATTCCTGTTCACACTGTATACATCAGACTGCAAATACAGCACTGAGTCCTGCCACATCCAGAAATACTCGGATGAAACTGCTATCGTGGCGTGTATCAGAAATGGACAAGAAGCCGAATACAGGGATCTGATAAGTGCCTTCTGGGACTGGAGTCACAAAAACTGCCTCCTCAAAGACAAAGGAAATGGTCATAGATTTCCACAGATCCAAACCCCCTCTTCAGCCAGTGAACACTTGTGGCGTGGACATCGAGGTGGTGACATCATATAAATATTTAGGTGTACACCTGGATAATAAGTTGGACTGGTCTAAAAACGTAGACTTCATCTACAAAAAGGGGCAGAGCCGCCTCTTTTGCCTGAGAAGACTCCAATCAATAGACATCTGCAGTAAGATGCTGCAGATGTTTTATCAGTCTGTGGTGGCAAGTGTTCTGTTTTATGCTGCAGTCTGCTGGGGAGGCAGTGTAAAACACAAGGATGAAAGGCGTCTGAACAAACTGGTGAAAAAAGCTGGCTCTGTGGTCGGAATCAAGCTGAACTCATTGGAGGATGAGGTGGAGAGAGAACATGGATCATCCTCTTCATATCTCCCTCAATGAGCAAAGAAACAATGGTGGTGGATGGCTCCTATCCCTGCGCTGCAGGACAGAAAGATTTAGGAAATCTTTCATTCCATCAGCAATTAGACTTTATAATTCTACAGTAAACAGATGAGAGAGACTCCAGACAACTGAATGTCCCTGCAGGGATAAATAAAGTTATTGTATTGTATTTACTGTCATTCCTGAACAGAAAAATGAGTTTTAGTGGTTGAATTCATTTCTGACATCTCAGAGAAGCCCAGTGAGCCAGCTCAAATTTGGGTGAATTCAGTTTGAAATTCCTCTTTCCTGTTCAAAATGGTAAAAAGTGGAGAGCTGACTGAAAATGACAGAGTCCACATTAAAGCACTTCATGATGCTGGATGGTCTCTGAGACAGATATGACAGCTGGTCTAATATATTTGTTAAGCACTGTACATGGATAGTCCACCAGGGGGGAGACTGTGGAGCCAGTACTGATCCAGGACACAGCTGGTACCTTTAGGTTCCATGTGGATCTTGCACTGGTTGTACTTTTAACAACAAAAAATATTTATGAAACATACGTATTGATTTTCTTCATGGCTAAACCACACACTGATCAGAAACAGGACAAACCAGTGTTTAAGGTTTCCGTGTTTGGATATTTAATTTCAGTAACAGTAGTCTTAGTGACACACGTTTAAAGATTCTATTTCCTTTCTTTCAGAATTTTGAGAAGCTTCTACGACTCAGATTACAACATCAGGCATATGTTTGGATGGCCATGCTAAAATAGAGAGTTTCTGGGCCTCCCTCACAGCGTTTGAGGCGAGTATGGTAAAGCCTGTAGCAGGAGCCCAAGTGTGTTTGTCACCCAAGAATACTTTTTTTATTTTTTCCAGCTGAGACTTTGTTAAAGTCAAAATCTAAAAAGTTTCTGGTCCATAAATGTATTTTTGTTGTTTGTTGGCACAATAAGGGCCGTCTCAGCCCACCACCCCTAAAACTAAGGTTCCAGAGACCCAGGCCCCCACTGTAGCTGAAGGTGGAACATTCTAGAAGAACATTCAGTGGTCAACATGAAATACAGTAGATAACACACCATGCAACTAGCCATTACAGCTATAATAACTAGAACAACAATTAAGACACCTCATCACCATTGAAACTCCTTCAACTTTCAAACACTTCCTGTATTAATCAAAAATGTATAAACGCTGTCAGGAGTGCTGCGTCTCACCTGTACCACCCCCTGTCTGTGGTCCTTCCACAGCTGTGTATCTCACCTGTACCACCCCCTGTCTGTGGTCCTTCCACAGCTGTGTATCTCACCTGTACCACCCCCTGTCTGTGGTCCTTCCACAGCTGTGTATCTCACCTGTACCACCCCCTGTCTGTGGTCCTTCCACAGCTGTGTATCTCACCTGTACCACCCCCTGTCTGTGGTCCTTCCACAGCTGTGTATCTCACCTGTACCACCCCCTGTCTGTGGTCCTTCCACAGCTGTGTATCTCACCTGTACCACCCCCTGTCTTTGGTCCTTCCACAGCTGTGTATCTCACCTGTACCACCCCCTGTCTGTGGTCCCTCCACAGCTGTGTATCTCACCTGTACCACCCCCTGTCTGTGGTCCTTCCACAGCTGTGTATCTCACCTGTACCACCCCCTGTCTGTGGTCCTTCCACAGCTGTGTATCTCACCTGTACCACCCCCTGTCTGTGGTCCTTCCACAGCTGTGTATCTCACCTGTACCACCCCCTGTCTTTGGTCCTTCCACAGCTGTGCATTTTGTTGGGGTCTTAAAGATTTGAAGTCACAGCTCAGTTTGAAGCCCTTTCCATGGTTTAGCTCATCCACAGACATGCTCACAGCAGCTCCTAGAATGCAGGGAAAGATGTCTGTGAATACAGGGTACAGGTTTGTGTGTAAGAAGGATTGTCTCACCATGTGGAGTAGATGATTCACTGGTGCGCCTTGAAAGGAACCCTGCGTGATCAGACCAGTTTATCTTGCTGGATAGGTTTTTGTATCTCTAGTATGTATATTGAACTAAAAACCTCACTAGATATCTGCATTTTGAGGAATTTGAGTTTATAAATTCACCAGGAGACCGCCATGTTTTGGTCTGAGCTGGCGCTGTGACATCACAGTTCCACAGGCTCCTCGCCGTTTCTACGCAGTAACGCTGTTTCAGACTGGCAGCCAGTGTTAGGGCTGATCTCAGAGACGCTGCACGTCTCACACATGGAGAATGTTAAAATTTGCGGTCTTTTCTATTTTTTATTTACACCATGAGCAGTTATCTGTCCATCGAGACAGGAAGATGATAAATACAGAGCCATATTTACCTTGTTGTAGCAGATATTAGTAATGTTACGTGCTGTGCTGATGCTTTGAATGATGCTGATGCGTGTACCAAGGCTCGTGTCGTTTCAGATGAGTGACGTCTGGTGACATCAGAAGCCTCGCTGCCTGGCTGTACCACGTGACTGGTTCAGATTGAGGTTTGACGGCAATATAAACCCCAGGCGTTCCATTAAAAATGTTATGACAGAGGAGATTCTTAGTTAGTTTTGAGTTTGTATATTTTTGATAGTTTGGAGAGTAAGACAGTTAAACCAATGCCATTTTCCAAAAGTGACACACACTAAGAATATTACCCCTACTGCCTTCAATATACAGAGCTTAACAAATGTATCAGACCAGCTGTCATCTCTGTCTCAAAGACCATCCAGCATCATGAAGTGCTTTAATGCGGACTCTTTCATTTTCAGTCAGCTCTCCACGTTTTACCATTTTAACCAGGAATGAGGAATTTCAAACTGAATTCACCCAAATGTGAGCCGGCTCACTGGGCTTCTCTGAGATGTCAGAAATGAATCAAGCATAACATTCAACCACTAAAACTCATTTTTCTCTTCAGGAATGACAGTAAATAACTATAATTTGACACATTAATCAAGAAATATTAATGAACTTTACTATTTTTTCAGTTTTTTGTAAATCAGTAAATTGTAAAATTCATGCATAACAATAATAATTCTATTTTAGCATTAAAAATATTATTTGGGTTAAAGAGCTCCTACATATTGGTGTATTAACCATTGCAGAAACATCAAAAATGATTTTGGTAATTACCAATGCTGTTCATTTAGGGCAGCTGTGACAGAAACCTTACTTTGGTTAGGGTTAGGGTGGTCTAATATTTGTTAAGGACTGTATATTATATGATGCTACCCATGTTTATTATCATACATGCATATGATATAGCAGTCATCATAAACTCACTAGAAAATACACTTTTTTGATATAAACAAATCATAGTCATGCATGATTTTTTACATGATTTTTCATTTTCAAAGTAATCCCCAAACAGCTGCTGCTGACACATAATACAGTGTTTCACAGAACACATGGTAAAGCTCACAGCGGCGTGTTTCACACACTTCGGCCTGCAGGTGGTTTCGTGTAGCTACACACGAAGCCTCGAGATATTAACCCTTTTCTGAACCCGTTTACTGGAAAGCTTTAATGCTTCATGAAGCTTCATCTCACCATCACTGGCAAATATTTAAATCCACACGGGGGATATGTTTGAAATCAGTTTGCTGATGAACCAGATGAATGCCACGAGCTAAAATGCGTCTGTTTAATAAAGGTGTTCCCCAAACGTCTGCTCTGTATGAAGCTTTCTGTTTCCACATGGTTCAGGTCAAGATTCCACTTTACGCTTTTCAAAGTAAAAGTCCACTTTGGAGAAACTGTTCCTATGTACGTACTGCTTTTATTCTGAAAAACTCCCAGCACTTTTCCACTATCCACCTTATTCCTAGCCCCCATGATTCTTTGCATGAAATATGGGCACAACTTCCGGTCCTTTCTGTCTAAATGGGACTTTGCATAGAAACAAGATGTGAAACGTGATTAGAGCAATCTGGACATTAAAATATGTAAAGTTCAATGTTTCACCTCAAACGGGATAATATTATTATTCCTCCGCCCTCTAACAAAGAGTACAATGTGATGACATTACCTCAGATAACCTAGAAAATCACATTTAGCTAACTTTATTAGCTTCATATCAGTATAGTAATAGTCGATCACGTTTTGTTCACAAACTAATACGTCTTAAAATGTGGGAATTCTACTCATAAAACCAAACAATCCAAATATTTAACTTTGTCGCAATTAGTACCACGAACGTGGCAACAGGCACTGAGCATTACAGAAAATATGATTCAAAACTTTCAGCTCATGATTTAACAAAAATGAAACAGTATTTATTTCAGTAAATATTTATTTCAGAACAACCACTGTTGACACTAAATCACTTTGGTAAGCCCCTGGAAGAATCGCGTTTTTGCTGTTACTGTGCAGGAAGCTCCACCCACATTCACAGCTACAGTAGACGACCCAGGAATAACGTGGTCTCCTTATTTACTTACAGCTCACAATACAAACAACGTGAACATGTGATTACAAAAATATAATAATATTTACAAATTCAAGGTGAATTCATATCAAAACAACTCATTGTTTGTTAGCCTCGATCGTTAGCTGCTGTGCTAGAATACATGTATTTAATTTACTTCTGCTTTAGCACAAGAAGTGTGGCCTATATTCAGATTTACAGTAGCGGCCCCAGGAATAAGGTGGATTCACTGAATCCAGTCACTTTAGGGAGTTTTATTGAGGAAAGACAGAGCTTTGACAGCAGGGAGGCAAACTCATGTCAGCAACAGCTGAAAAAACGTTTCCTGCTGGCTCATAGGGAACTGTGACGGCGGCCTCCCAGAGAGTTTCTGAGCTCAAGTTTACTCAACAGCATCAACAGTATCTCTCAAATATACAAATATAAATAAACAGAATAAATGAGCCATTTTCCTGTCATTTTATTTCCACTGGGAAAAGTGAGCATTGCAAAATACAAGCCTCCATGTCAAGATAAGAGCCGTCCAGAGTGTTTTACAGAATGATATCAGGTCTTCTTAGAGCAGGGCTGTCACTGGGATTGATGGGGGGGGGGGGCAGCTAATGCTTGGCATATACTTAGCAAGCACCACATTTTTTACCCACACCTTAAAATGCTTATTGAACAGTTTATTTAAGCTGTAAAGCATTCATCAGGACCTAAATCTGGCTCACTCTCTTCTCCTTAGTGGACTGTCGTTATCTGAGCAGGTCTTCCTTTTTTCTAAGAACAGCCTGAGTGAGGTTATGAGCTGGTATTTACAGGTCTATGTGCTGGAGTGAGTTCATGGAAAACAGATCCATTGATGCATTCATATGTACATGTATACATGGTTTCATAGCTCCTGTCGTTCTTCTTCCAGGCTGTTCATGCTTTCAGATCAAACCACTTTATTTCTGTCTGACACAGCTTAGAGCAGAAATACAGCTTCCTGTTTCTGGACTGAGCACCAGAATCTTCCATTCAGCCCTCTGTGACTGTTTCTACAATCCTGCATCTGTTCAGTCACAACAAAAGAGAAAGGAGAACTTCATCTGACTGCCCTCTACATTTATATTTACACAGTGTCATCAAGATATCGAGATAAAGACACACAAATGCACATTTAATGCATCACTTACTATCAGTGGGAATTTCTTCTTTTCCTGCTTGGATTATTAATATATAAATATATGTTGAAGTCTTTAAAGGCGTGTTTATCCCATAGATGTTTCCAAACATGTTAGGCCTTTTACTGGTATTTACTGGTTTAGTAGTTTCTTTTTCTTTTATTTACACTAACTTAACCATGTAGTAATTATTAGCACGGCTAGTAAAGGCTCATTTAAGACACTGCATTAAAAGAGATGTTTCACTGAGTACACAGCGTAAAACATCCTAGGAGCTTTATATTACAGCTGATCAGGTTATAATGAAAACAACAAACATGTTATTATTGATCATTAGTGAAAGCCTCACCTTCTGTCTGAGTCCAGAACAGGAAACTGACCCACAGAACCAACATGTCTGACTCTTCTGTCCCAGGCCTGTCTGTCTGTCTGAGAGCGGCTCTGGCTTCAGCGTCACAGCGGCGGCCTCATCTGATAAACAAAAGTTGCTGACTGAGGTCCCACACAGGATGTCGTCTCTGCATAAATGAAGGCTGTGATATCTCAACAGTAAAGACCAGTGCTGATAATACGGCTGGTTTGGTAAAACTCTCCACATGAACAGCTGCTGGCAGGAAAAACAGCTGATAGCAGTGTAATGAATGAAAGACCTTGCTAGAATGTTGTTTTAAAATAAAAAGACGTTGGTAAATGTCATCTGGCAGCAGTGTAAGCAGCCTAAAACATCTTTATGGCATGATTTGGCTTTATTGTCATGTTTTGGTGTTTTTTCTACGGGGTAACTTTAACTCTCCATGGATGGCCAGTGAAAAGCTTCGTGCTCTTCTCTCAGCATATCATCATCTGATCAGCTGTTTTTGTCTGCAGCTCCTACAGAGACAACAACAGTAAACTCTGCTAAAACAGAAGTCAAATGAGCAAATTAGTGAGGATGACGTTCCGATCCTGTGGATACAACGGGACTTTTATGAGCCGGAGTACACCAAGGAAACATTCCCTCAGGTGGAGACTCAGCGAGAGTAAAAAGAGAAGAGAAACAGTGAAAACTGGAGGGCAGGTTACCTGCTAGTGCAGGTGTGTACACCCACAGTCACACAGAGCTATTGCTGTCACTTCTGTAGGACATTACAGATGCCTGCAGACTGCATCACTCCCCATCCAGAGTTCCCTGCCTCACTGAACACCGGTGTTTTACCGACCCTCTTCAGCTTGCCAAAGATAAACTGGAGAAACCGACTAGAAGAGATGAATGGAAATATGTCATCCAGGTACGTTTGTGGTGGTCACTTTATTTTTCTAATGGATGACGACTTGACGAGCTTGTCGGCACGATATGTTCACTGTACAAAAACAGTGTGTCAGCTGTAGATGTGGAAAACTGAGCCTCTGAACTCTGCCTGCAGGCTCCAACTGTTAGGTCTGAGTTTATTATGCAGATACTTTGGTTTCGCTCTAGAAACTTTCTGTTGAGCCTTGGATGTTCTTTTCCTGTTTTCTCCCCAGCAGTGCAGGCTGTGGCTGGGGGGGCGTGGCTGACCTACTTTGTGGCTGAGTGCCATCCTCGCTCTCCAATCAACTCACCTTTCTTTTTTTATGATCAAATGTTTTTATTCATTTTCAGAGTGAGGATTAGATCATGTATCAACACAGATTAACAGAAACATTTCCTCACTTCATGCCCCCCCTCCCAGAAACAAAATAAAACCAAACAAAACTAACTAATAATAACTAATATTGCTGTTATATCAGTGAGTACTGAGCTGTGTTTTCCAGAGCCCGGGACAGGGTATCTATCAGGTCCTAGCACCGTTAATTTGGGCAGTTGAGAGCTCATGTCCAACATTAGGAAGGCCCAGTGCCTTATCTCAAGCTCATGTGGGTTTTCCACCTCACTACCAACCATCTTTTAGCAGCCGTCAGCCCTAAAAGAATCTGTCATAAACATAGCTCTGTGTGAGGTGTAACACATCTTTGTGTTGAAATATTTAACACACAATATGTGTTAAATGTGCACACACACTGAATGTGTTAAAAGCAGGATTACACATGTGTTAAAAATAACACATGATGTGTTATTTTTAACACATCTGTTTTGAGAGTGTGTGAAAACACAGTTGACAGTTTTGGATAAATCTTGACCCTGCTGGGCCCTCAGGTTAAACCTAAATTCAGATTTTGGCCCCCGCTGTGATTGAGTTAGTAAAGTTTGTTAAAAAAAAAAAAAAAAAAAAGAAGAAGGAGAAGAAGAACATTTAAAAAAACACAGAGGAGTAAACTCCATAGAGAACTGCATAACGGTAACCATGGCGACTGTAGACATGTCAGTACACGACTTTTGTGGTTTCTGAAAAGAAAACAACTCACTGCTGTTCTTTGTTCTTCTTTTAACAAAGAAATGTCGTCAAGTTCTGATAAACTGGCGCTCCAGCAGCATCCGCGCTGATCTCTTCCTCCATAATCGCACCAGCCTCTTGGTGCTGCTTGTTTACGTCACGACTCCGCTGCGTCTGAAAGTACTGCCCCTCGTCGCTGATTGGTCCTGTCACTTTCTAACTCGAGTTAACTCCCCACATGATATCATGAGGGGAAAATCTGAGAACGTCTGGTTTCAGCACACATTTTCTGAAAGGTGGAGGGGCGTTCTGACTCCTGGGACAGATCAGGGTCACATGTTTTTTGTTAGAAAGCCTGAAAAAGTGGATTTTGCATGATATGTCCCCTTTAAGTGCGACTCCAATCCAAGTCTCAGACTCAAGTCCCCATCTCTGGTTGGACTACTGATCTATCACCTATCGACTGATGGCTTCTCTTTGTGTTTAGAGGAATGCAGGAAATGACACTAGAATAGAGATAAATGAGTTTATGAGGGTTTTATGAATGTTCCCTCAGGATGAGGCAGCTTTTAGCTCCTGTGACAGTCAGGACATCTGGCATTACCTGAAGAATCCCTTCATTTCAACTTTACCAGTAAGTAAGCGTCTGTTGTAACTAAGAATATTTTTTCTTTTTTTTCTGTATTAGTGTAATAAAATTGTTTAAATCTCTCCCTATCATTCTGTTTTCATTTTTTCTTATGTCTGTTCATTGTTAGAATCACACGGTTCTTGTTGACTCTGGCCCTGTCAGACTTCCAGCTGGTTGTTGTGTGAAGCACTTTGAATGCTAACAGAGACTTAATGGTAGCACATCAGAAAAAAGTACCAGACTACTTTACTCAAGTAAAAGTACAGTTACTCTGCTTGAAATGTACTGGAGTAAAAGTAAAAGTACAGTTACTCTGGTTAAAATGTACTGAGTTAAAGTATAAGTACAGTTACTTTGGTTAAAATGTACTAGAGTAAAAGTAAAAATACAGTTACTCTGGTTAAAACGTACTGAGTTAAAGTAAAAGCACAGTTACTCTGGTTAAAATGTACTGAGTTAAAGTATAAGTACAGTTACTCTGGTTAAAATGTACTGAGTTAAAGTATAAGTACAGTTACTTTGGTTAAAATTTACTGGAGTAGAAGTAAAAGTACAGTTACTCTGGTTAAAATGTACTGGAGTAGAAGTAAAAGTACAGTTACTCTGGTTAAAATGTACTGGAGTAAAAGTAAAAGCACAGTTACTCTGGTTAAAATGTACTGGAGTAGAAGTAAAAGTACAGTTACTCTGGTTAAAATGTACTGGAGTAGAAGTAAAAGTACAGTTACTCTGGTTAAAATGTACTGGAGTAGAAGTAAAAGTACAGTTACTCTGGTTAAAATGTACTTGTGTAGAAGTAAAAGTACAGTTACTCTGGTTAAAATGTACTGGAGTAAAAGTAACAGCACAGTTACTCTGGTTAAAATGTACTAGAGTAAAAGTAAAAGCACAGTTACTCTGGTTAACATGTACTTGAGTAGAAGTAAAAGTACAGTTACTCTGTTTAAAATGTACTGGTGTAGAAGTAAAAGTACAGTTACTCTGGTTAAAATGTACTGGAGTAAAAGTAAAAGTACAGTTACTCTGGTTAAAATGTACTGGAGTAGAAGTAACAGCACAGTTACTCTGGTTAAAATGTACTGGAGTAGAAGTAAAAGTACAGTTACTCTGGTTAAAATGTACTGGAGTAGAAGTAAAAGTACTGCTCTATAAATCTACTCAAGTAAAAGTCAAAAGAACGTCATTTCTAATGTTCTCACAGTGAACTCTGACCTGTCCTTAATGTGCAACAACAACAAGAAAACCTGGACCTCTGACTGGGTTATTCATTATAACTCATATTAACTAATATAATATTATAACTAATAATTTTCATTATAACTAATTATCAACCATCTTGCCTGTTAAAAAAGACCCCCATCAGCAGCCTAAACAACTTCTGGCCAATTGCTCCAGTGACTCCAGTCATAATGAAGAGCTTTGAGAAACTGATCAGAAGCCACATCATCCAAGGACTTCCACCCACATTTGACCCTCACCAGTTCGCATTTAGGGAAAACAGATCAACAGAGGACGCCGTAGCCATAGCCCTCCACACCACCCTGACCCACATAGAACAAAAAAACAGTTCTGCCAGGCTTCTTTTCATTGACTTCAGCTTGGCATTTAACACAATCATCCCTAGCAGACTGGTATCCAAACTAAACACACTCCACCTGCCTCTGGATTAAGGACTTCCTCAGCGACCGACCACAGAGAGTCAGAGTAGGGCCCCACCTCTCCACAGCACTCAGCCTCAACACCGGCTCCCCACAAGGATGTGTACTGAGCCCCCTGCTTTACCCTCTCCACACACATGACTGCACCCCCACCCACCCAGGCAACACCATGGTGAAGTACACAGGCATACTGCATCCCTGGTTCTCCAGCTGCACTGCTCAGGAGAAGACAGCTCTCCAGAGGGTCATCAACACAGCACAGACATTCACAGGCTGTGCTCTCCTCTCCATAGAGGAGCTGTTCAGGTCCCGCTGCCACAGGAAGGCCCTGGGCATCCTGAAGGACTCATCCCACCCAGCACATCACCTGTTCCAACTGCTACCCCCAGGAGCGGTTCAGGACAATAAGAACCAAAACTAACAGACTGAAAACAGCACCTATCCCAGAGCAGTTTCAATATTAAATGAGGAACTGCTCCAGCACTGAATGGAACTGCAAAAACACATTACAATGACAATAAAAATGATTCTGATTCTGATTCTAAGGTTTAGGCTGACCTAGAGCTGGGGTTCTCAATGTTGGGGTCGGGACTAGACACTGAGAGGGTCTCCAGATGCCCTAAAAAAAACTAGGAATATTTTTAGAATTACACTTTACACCAATTTTGTCACATTTTTTACCCCTTTTAATCATTTTCCCACCAATTTTTTTACACAAATTTGTCATGTCACACCTATTTTTGTCAGTTTTAAACTCTTTTCACCTCTTTTCTGCCTGTTTCTGCCACTTTTAAACCATTTCTTGCCACTAACGCCTAATGTTGCCTCTGCTGACTCAGTACTGCTACATTAACCTCATTTTACTACTTTTTACCCCCAGTTTTTCCCATTTTAACCCTGTTTCACCATTTCATATGCCCAATTTTGGTAGTTTAACCAATTTCTGCCAATAATCTACCTTTTTTTTAATTTCTCAGTTAACCCTTTGTTGCCAGTTCATAACAATTTTTCATTCCATTTTACCAATTTCTGCCAATTTTCTAAATTTAAAGCCATCTCAGACACATTTTAACCCCCTTTTACTGCTATTTATGCCCATTTTTGCCACTCAAACTCATTTTTTTGCCATTTTTATCTAATTTTTGCCACTTCTGACCCATTTCTGCTACTTTAAAAATCCAACTTCACCACCTTTTCCAACATTTTTTGCCATTATTAACCCATTTTAGCCATTTTTAAACCATTTTCATTCTTTTTTGACAAAAAGGATCTACATTTTTAAGAAGACACAGATGAATAAATAAAGATATTTGTTTCTTTGTTTGTTATTCAGGTCAAATGTGGTTTTCACAGCTCAACTTCACACTGGACCATGGTTGTGCTGACCTCCATGGACCCCCAGTCTGGCTGGGCCCCAGAAAGCTTTCCCATTTATCCCCCTTATGGACGGCCTTGTCTCCACATGACTATTCTAGAAAGTTCATGGCTGTTCGACCACCTTCAGGTACGGTGGGGGTCCTGGTCTCTGGCCCCTTTATTTTGGGGGTTGCAGGCTGAAAAGGTTGAGAGCCACTGCTCTAGAGTCCAGTGCTTCAGCTGTTTAGGAGATATGGGATCACTCTCTGCTATGTGCACGTCCTGACCATCATGTGTTGTGAAAGCCGAGCGACTGGTCGTTTTCATGTTGGCAGCTTAGACCTCCTTTTGGCTTCTACTGTTTATTGTTCCCTCAGTACCCAATGCTTTTAAAAATACAAGTACTTTAATAAAACATCTAACTATAGCCTCATCTGTTTGTTTCTGGACATTCTCCCCTGCTGCACTGCTTCCTGTGTCACATGACTGTGGTGACCAATCAGATGTAGCAAACAGGTAGCTGCACCCACACAGACACAGTAAATCAAAGTCCTCTTTCTCTATCAAACTGCATTTCCAGTCTTGAACAACTTTTCATACTGAAGTGGTAAAAACTAGTGGAAGGTGGTGTTGGACTCATGTCTAATCTGCACCGCTCACTTCCCATCTAAGGATGTTGCATTGAGCCAAATTCACAGTTAGCTCCATGAGTCATCAAAATTAGCAGGAATGAAACACGTCCTGTGTCTGACTCTGATGTAAGAGCAATTCATTTCATCTAGATCTGCCCCCCTTCATTACATTTACTAGTTTTTCCCAGTAATTTGACTGGGTTTTCCAAAAATGAGCTTGTTGATTCAGTATTCAGCATGAATAGTAGACAGATTTATCCACAAACAGTCCAACCATTAGGTACAGTGGAGTCTATTAAATAGATAAGAACATGTCCCATATTACTGTAAAAGTTAAAAACCCTGCATTAAAATGTTTTACTTTGAATTATTAGTTAAAAGTTTAACATAACTTAGAAAAAAAAGTTCAATTTATGAAGATTGATAAATGAATAAATGATGTTTTTTGAGTTTTTATTGGCCATATTCATATTAATTTCAGAATTATGTATACTTCTGCTCTTATAGGTAAAGAGTATCAGTATGGAATGGATATCGGTGTTAATGGCGCTGTATTTACTTGGTACCAGATCAATATTCAATTTTACAGTATCGCCCACCGCTACTAAAGACTTCTTGTATTGTTTAAGCCCTGTTAGGTCCTCGGGTTAGTCCTGAATCCAGAATCCGGCCCCTGCTGTGATTGAGTTCTACACCCCTGCTTTAAACTTTAAATCACTTTATGTGTACAGCAGGTTGCTCTACATTTTTCATTCTTTTTTTTTGTAAGTACCAAATGAAGCAGTCCTGATTTGACAGAGTCGTTTAGCTTTAGCATGAATGACTGCCCACTGGCCCAGGTCATGTGACCATCCCTACCCTAATTATTCCTGTTTTTGAGCAGATGTTCCTGTGTGATTCAAACCTATCCACTGAGGTCACTGCCAGAATCACTCCTTCCTTCTACAACGCTCTGCTGGTCCCTGTAGTTTGACTGAGACAGCCAGGGTAAGATTCCAGCTTTTATGTTCTTTAAAGAGTCTTTATTGAAAGTGTGGCATATTCTGGCCTTGCATTGTTTCGTCCATTTGCGTGCTAAAGCTGTGGTTTAAAACCAGTTTTCATCAGATCACACAATGCACTACTAAGCTCATTCTATTAAGCCTTACAGAGTATCCTGAAACACCTCATCACGTAAACCTTTCCTCTGACTGAACATCTCTACATTCTGGCATCTTAAAACCACTTGACAATGAAAAACTAGCAGATTTCAAACTAATGTGAGAGTCTGGTCTCAGTCTGTGGTGATGTAGGCATGTGTGATCATCAGGTATACCTGCTCAGTCATGCAAATATCTAATCAACCATAATATGGCAGCAACCAGTATGTTTAGGTATGTAGACATGGACAAGACAATCGGCCACAGTTCAACCCAGACATTCAGGTGTGAGAGCGCTCTGAGATGCTCTTCTGCATACCTTGGCTATGGAAAGAGTGGTTATTTGAGTTTCTCCACACCAGTCCATCCATTCTCCTGCACACTCTGCCATCAGGAAAGTGTTTTAGTCCATAAAGCTGACACTCAGCAGACATTTTCTCTTTCTCTGTGAACCTGGGAGATGCTGTGTGAAGATCCCAGTAGATCATCTGTTTCTGAAACACTCCGACCCGCCTGTCCGGCAGGAACAATCATGGCACATTCACAGTCCCTGAAACCTTATTTGCTTAAATTAGCAGTTGAACAGACACGTCATGAAAGGATGACTGAGTTTATGTGTGAATGTATGCCTCTTATTATTAGCATGTATAGTATTCTGGTATTTTGTGACTGAATGTATTTCCCTGTCATCAGCCATCACAAACATCTGAACATTCTAGAAAAAAATCTTCTGTCTTTACCTTCAGAACATCTTTAGAGACTCTGAAACCTCTCCATGAAGTTTAATGCAGTAACATTGTTAGAACTTTTGGATAATAGTAACCAACAATGTGAAAGTGCTCTTTGCTAGCTGTTATACCAAATAATAACACACTGAAAATGTAGGACACTGAACTTGTTCTGTGTGTGAAGCTATCCTTGTATTTCTTTAGAAGGCCTCTTGTGACATTGTACTCAAAGTTTAGTAGAAAAAAAGGATGAGGAGTCATTTCTGAGAACGATTATTGCATTTCAAAGGTTTGAACTTTTTATTGCTTTTGTCAGCAGTTTCTGTTCCCTTACAGACTTGTGAGTCAGTGGGTAGACAGTGATTTCAAAACTCTTTGGTGCTTCTCGAAATACTTGGGTGTTAGCTGTTGCATGTATTCTTAGGACTGGATTCTACTCAAGAGCAGGGGGTCTAGGCTGGCCTGCCAGTGGGCTTTCCATCCATCCATTTTCTATACCGCTTAACCCGTTGAGGGTCTCGGGGGGGCTGGAGCCTGTCAATCACAAGGCTGACATACAGAGACAGACAACTAGGCTGTCACAACACTCTAGCATTCACACCTATGGCCAATTTAGAGTCACCAATTAACCTAAGGAGCATGTCTTTGATGGTAGGAGGAAGCCAAGGCATCTAGTGAGAACCCATGCATAAACGGAGAGACTCACCTAACACAGAAAGGCCCTGATCGATAAGTGAACCAGGAACCTTGCTGTGAGGCAACACTAATCCCTGCTCCAGCCCCCATTGGGCTTCATGCATGTTTCATATTTGAAAAACAAAATGAGATTTTTATGGATAATATACTTTTAAAGAGCAACATCACACAAAAGGAATGGATGTTGTGAGCATAATCACCAGTTTGGGAAGTCCCAACACGTTTGGGAATCTGCTTGTTGCTCTGGCCTTACTGTGCAAATGTGTGCAGCCAAAATATCAGACATGTCAGTAAATCATCCACGTCAGGACAAGCTAATTAAGCTGAGGTCAGCTGTCCCCACAAATGACGCACAGCAAACCAGTTGAATGACTCAAAAATCAGGACAGAATGGACTTAAAAGGACACAGTGAAGACCAAAAGGTCAGTTATAAGCTGCAGCCTTTTAGAGACACTGTCTTCCAAACATTCTGCACCCTGGAAGCATGGATGTATAGATGGATGGATGGCTGGATGGATGGATGGATGGATGGATGGAAGGATGGATGGAAGGGTGGATGGATGGATGGAAGCATGAATGTATAGATGGATGGATGGATGGATGGATGGATGGATGGATGGAAGGAAGGATGGAAGGGTGGATGGATGGATGGATGGATGGAAGGAAGGATGGATGGAAGGGTGGATGGATGGATGGAAGCATGGATGTATGGATGGATGAATGGATGGATGGATGGATGGAAGGAAGGATGATGGATGGATGGAAGGATGGCTGGATGGATGGATGGATGGATGGAAGGATGGATGTTTTATTAATCCAGAGGGAAACTGAAGAGGCCTCTGTGGTCCACAGAGGAACAGATACTGTGATCCAGTGTCAGCTTGAAGCAGATAGACGTTTGATGCTTATTTGACAGAGGACAGGCTACTTCCTGTGATGGCTGATCTGTTTCAGCTAACGTTAGCAGGAGTAGTTGTGTATTTTGATGAATTCTAAACAGCCAGCAGACTAATTCAGATTTGTTATCTTTGTGTTACAGGACATATCCCAACAATGAATGATGATGTATACCAGTACAACCTCTTCTGGGAGCTTCTCAATAACTCCTATATAACTCTTAAAGATGCTAACTATGTGGTCAACGATTCTGTCCCGCTCTGCTCAAAAGAAGATGTCAACAGGTTTGGTGCAAGTTTCATCCCTATTTTCTACTATGTCAACTTCCTGTTGAGTTATCTTGGAAATGGACTTGTCCTGGTCATCATCTACAAGTATGAGAAACTCAACACAGTCACAAACATCTTCCTCCTGAATATGGTCCTCTCCAACCTTCTCTTTGCCTCCAGTCTTCCCTTCTGGGCCATATACCATCAGTCTGAGTGGATTTTTGGTACGGCTCTTTGTAAGATGGTCAGCAGCGCCTACTTCATCGGCTTCTACAGCTCCATCCTCTTCATCACACTCATGACGTTTGACCGATACCTTGCGGTGGTGCATGCAGTGGCAGCAACCAGGAACAGGAAGAAGTGCTATGCCATCAGTGCGTCAGTGACAGTTTGGTGCATCAGTATTGTAGCAAGTGTGAAAGAGCTGGTTCTGCAGAACGTATGGAAGAGTCCTGATAATGGACTAATGTGTGAGGAATCAGGATATCCTGAGAGCACTATGGAGCGCTGGCGCCTGGTCAGTTATTATCAACAGTTCCTGCTGTTCTTCCTCCTCCCTCTGTTCATGGTGATGTTCTGCTACATTAGTATCGCTGTCCGCATCCTGTCCACACGCATGAAGGAGAAGTGCCGAACCATCAAGCTGATTTTTGTCATCATCTTCACCTTCTTCGCCTGCTGGACACCCTACAATGTCGTCATCCTGCTTCGAGCTATTCAGATGAGAAACCCAACAGAGAACGGCTGTTCTGACAGCCTGGACTATGCTCTATATGTGACCCGAAACATGGCCTACCTGTACAGCTGCTTTAGTCCTGTCATTTATACTTTTATGGGCAAAAAGTTCCAGAGCCACTTCGAGAGGCTTGTAGCAAAAAACCTTCCCTGTCTGAAGATAGACATTAGCTCAATCAGCCAAAGTACTAGAACCACATCACAAAGGACACCACACTCTGCTTATGAGTACTAGACGGACAGACACACCAGGATCCACAGAAACCGTCTGACTGAAACACAGGAATTTACAAGTGATTCAAGACCCTGTAAAGTGAAAATAGATCTGTATTTAGGTTTGTTGTTTGATAGGTCACTGTGTTATGAACCCCCAGGTCAAATTTCAGTATGAAGTATGAATAAGCTGAAGCCACGCCCACTCAGGAGAAATGCGAACCTCTCAGATTAAAAGAAAAAAGTTACAATCTGAATGTTGACCTCATGATCAGAGCAGCTGCCTGGATCTGTGACGGAGAAGAGACAAAGTCTGTTTCCTGTCTCAAATCTCTGTTAGGATGCTTTAAATCAGTGTTACTCAACCTGTGGCTCTGGGGCCACTTTTTGTCCATTTTTGCCCCTTTTCACCATTTTTTGCCACTTTTGGTCCAATTAAACTACCTTTGCCATTAAATACCACGTTTTTCCTATTTTTTTCCCCATTTTTGCCACCTCTTCTTGCCACTTTTTTCCAATTTTTGCTTCTTCTTTTTTCTTTCTTTTTTTTTCTTTTTTTACCATTTTTAGCCCTTTTTCACCATTTATTGCCACTTTCTGACCATCTAAGCTACGTGTTGCCATTGAATACCACGTTTTCCCCATTTTTTGCCCGTTTTTGCCACTCTGGACTGCTTTTTCCCATTTTAGTCACTTTTCACTCATTTTTTTGCCACCTGTAGCTCATTTTTTATCACTTCTCACCCATTTTTTTCCACTTTCTGACCCTTTCTCAACTTTATTCCCATTTTTGCTGTTTTTTAAACCATTTTTGCTGCTTTTTAACCATTTTTGCCACCTTCAAGTTGTTTTTATTGCTATGACAAGCTGTTTTTGCCACTTTAAACCACTTAGATTGTGGCTCTTGCAAAGGTAGTTTTCAACACCTTGGCTCTTTGGTTGAGCAGGGTTTAGTAAAACTGCTTTAAATGATCCATAGACCACTGTGGCTGATAGATTTGGTACATTTACCTCACAATAAACAAAAAAACAGCATTTAACTGACTGTTCACTTTCAGTAAAGGTGACATCAGCTAACAACAGACTGGACTGAGATGAACTGCTCTGTGATTTCATGTTGTAGCGTTAGAGGGGCGGGGCCATTCCCCACTGTGGGCTCATGACATCATGGCCCCGCCCACATTAAATCAGGAAAGAGGTGAAAAACTGTCCAACAGTCTAAATCTAGAATTCAGTCACATGTAGATCATGTAGAGAGCTTTCACATTTACAGCAACCATAGTCCAACATTTCTAGAGTGTTCAGACAAAAACTGTGGATTTCACTTTACAGGGTCTTTAAAATGTTTCAGTGGCACAAAGGAGTCTCTGAATAAATGTCTGTTTTAATTCACTACTCAGTGCCAACAAGCAGTCAGACAGGTAGAATGAGTGTGGTCTGGTCTCATGAGCCGAGCGTCTCGTCACAGCCCTAACATATAAGAACTATTCCCTGAGCTCACTGAACAACATTAACAACCTTTATAAATCCTTCAGGGGCGGCACAGTGGTGCAGGGGTTAGCGCTGTCGCCTCACAGCAAGAATGTCCCTGGTTCTCTTCCTGGTCAGGGCCTTTCTGTGTGGAGTTTGCATGTTCTCCCCTCTAAATTGCCCGTAGGTGTGAGTGTGAGCATGCCTGGTTGTCTGTCTCTATATGTCAGCCCTGTGATTGACTAAGTGGTACAGAAAATGGATAAATCCTTTAAAGTCATTCATCAACATTTCAAACAGAATGAAAAGCAGTGCCGGCTTTTCTGTGATTTATTGTCAACCTTTCAACTTTACAAACATTATTCAACCTTTTCAGACACAGCGTTAGCAGTTTAGTGCAAGCTTTTCTACAATATTTAGCAGTGTAACGAAAGCCTTCTACAATATTAATCATGTTTCACTGATTACTTACATTATTCCACTACTTGTGATGCAGCACTGGCAGTGGGAGGAAAGCTTACTGGGGTTTAGGCATTAGCGTCACACCCACTACTAATCCTGCGTATTCAGGTCTCACTGATTCAATATTCAATGTAAAAGTGTAAATAAAAGATGCAATTCAAATTTACCTGCCTGTTGTGCATGAACTGCCTCAGCCTGTCCATATACATCAGAATATTTATAGAATCAATGATTTTTTCTCTTGTTTGTGTTTTGTTAATGTTGATTCTTCCCCTCCCAGATGATGCATTTGGAACCATTTTCATCTTTTTTAGAGACTGGAGCAAACAGCCATGGGCTGTCCCTGTCCCTGTTCATGGCCCTTGCTTTTTTCTTTGTTCACAGACAAATACTAGGAGGAGAGGTGTGCTTCCTTCATGAATGTTTATTTAGGTACATCACTATTCTCACAGGGAGTCCATGTTTAAACTCCTCAAGCATCATAAATGCGTGCAGACCGTCAGAAGTTGAAGTCTTGCTAGCCTGACTCTATTTATCAAAATGGCCCGCTTTCTCTTCAAATGTCTAGATGCAGTTTTTTCTAAATTTCTGTCTGTATGCTTCCTGAACTAATCCATTAGCACTTACACCATGGTCTTGGTGAATACTCCATTCCGATTGGCTCTGGAAATTCCACTGGTGTCCATTAACCCCTTAATGCCTGTTGTGGCAAATTTGATACATACTTTTATGATACCTCTATCTAATCAATCTGCTCAATAAATTACTCAACAAACTTCTGAATACGATCTGATAAATGATAAAAAATGCCCTCTAGTGGATTATCAGTTACCAAAAACACCAAATGAATGAAATGAGATACTAAAAATATAATTGTTAAATTTCATGAAAATTTGGATTTTTTGAAATTTCAGTAGAAAGTTAAATAAACATTTCAGTTCCAAAAAATTAGAACTATCTGGCTATTATTTTGTGTTTATTTGGTTAACTGGGATGTAATAGGCTTCATGAAAATGTCATATAGTGTCAGAAGAAACCATATGTCACTGATAATGAGCATATGTTTAGTTATTAATAACAGACCAAAACCTTGTTTCTCAATTTTTCACGATTTTAACTTTTTTACTAAAGTTAAAGGCTTTATCGACATAAAAGAGATGCTTTCTCATTTTTTCCACTCATTATTAATCCTTTAGTAAAAGGGGGAGGGGCCTCATATTGGTCTTTGCCCTGGGCCTCCAAATGGCTAAAACCAGCCCTGCCTCATTCTGTAGCTTTGGTTTTATATTTCTGCTCTTTTGACAGTATTTATTATCAGCAGTACATTAAAAATCAAATAAAACAGCCATGTTTGGACAAGTTTCATTAGATACTAAATTTTACGTTATCTCCACGTGATCCGTGTGTGTTATGCCCGTTGAAGATGACACGCATCAGCATAATCATCATGAGATGTGTGTGAGAGAGCATCGGCAGGAAGTGGCTGGAGGAAGAAGTCGAAACGAGGGCTTAGGAAGCTTCAATTTGAACACAAGACAGCACAGCTCAATGAATGAGCTTACTGAGGAGACGCACCATCGGTGGGCTTCCTCTGCTCTCATTTCTTTCACACGTTCCTCCGTCGAGCGCACCCGATGGTAATATACAGATTAAAAAACCATAAAAGTTTAAATTTGGTAGTGAAAGCCTGTCTTCTTTGTGTGGGTAACAGATTTATTGATGTGACCTACAGTTAATCTTTACTAATGACAGTTTACCTTCATAAAGATTTTTAGGACATTTTTTTCAAGGAAGCCTTAAAAGAGCTGTAACTGGACACTAAGGAGCCACATGCGGCTCAAGAGCCGTGAGATGAGTGTCCCTGATATAAGGGTTAATGACAGGTCCTTTTAATTCTTCTCAGAAGAGGCTGATCATTCAGCTTTGGGGCCCCCTATCGGCTTGTGGGGCCCTATGCATTTGCATAGTCTGCATGTGGCAAGAAGTGGCTCTGCTTTTCAGACATGGAGAGGTTGTATTTGATTCAAGTCTTTGATGGGTCAGATCTTTCTCCTGAGGTTTTGGTGCCATTGGAAAAAAGATCAGCAGCTTTTGATTTTTCATGGATGTGTAGGATGGAGTAGCTTCATAGAGGTGCTCCTGGAGAATCCATAGCTCGGGTAAATAATGTAGCTTGAGGAGTGCCAGGAGCTCAACACTTGTGCAACCATAGGAGGGAGCAGACCCACGGGGCAGCAAGCCAGGATGCCATGTTGTCATCATGGAAGAAAAAGAAAGTGCTTTAGTGTTTACAATGACAAACTGAGTTCCCCTAACCTGACACACCAGATGGATGTGTTTCACACATCCATCTGGGAAAGCTTCAATAGGAAACATTTAGGAAGGGCAGAGGCTTTGAAAAAAACTCTGAGTGTGATTGGATGAATGTTCTGTCAGTCACATCTCTACGGGCCAATCAGAGCAGCTAAACATCTGACGTAGCTGCTATCGAGCTGCGTGTGCGCAGCTACTGAGGAGTAACGCGAAACATGGCGACTGTAGACATGTCAGTACTCAACTTTTGTCGTTTGTGAAAGAAAACAACTCACTGCTGTTCTTTGTTCTTCTTTTAACCAAGAAATGTTGTCAAGTTCTGATAAAACTGGCACTTTAGCAGCATCCACACTAAGCTCCTCCTTCGGCCTCTTGTTGCTGCTTGTTTACGTCACGATTCTGCTGCACCTGAAAGTACTGCCCCTTCGTCGCTGATTGGTCCTGTCACTTTCTAACCGGGCCCAAATGGTTCAGACGGAAACTTTGTAAGATGGATTCACCAGTGAAAAACAAGGAACGGGCGTATCCATCTGCTCTGCAAGGCTAGAATAAAAACCGAACATCAGCAACTCTTCTTTATCAGTTATCACAGTCATGGCTTTAGTCTTCGATTCATGCCATAAAGGAATGTTGTGCTCTGCTTTTCTCTGAAATCAAACATTGTTTTGACACAAAGATGAAGTCTCTGTGATTCATGTGGGCTTTTTAAACGTGTCGTCTCACAGCGGAGTGTTTGTGACAAATAGTACCCAATTGTGTAATGCCTTGGACAAGGGATGAAAACATGAGATATTTCAGGAAAACTTCAGTGTGATCATCGTACTGTGAAGAAATTAGTGTCTGATTCAGAGCACAAACAGGTTTGTGCAGATAAAGGTATAATGAGGAAGGTTTCTGACAGACAAATTCATCAGATTAAGAGAGCAGATGCTAAAATGTCATTACAGAGCAGCAAACAGGTATTTGAAGCTGCTGGTGCCTCTGGAGTCCCACCAACCTCAAGGTGTAGGATCCTCCAGAGGTTTACAGTCGTGCATAAACCTACTATTCAGCCCCCCCTAACCAATGCTCACAAGCAGAAACGGTTGCAGTGGGCCCAGAAATACATGAAGACTCATTTTCAAACAGTCTTGTTGACTGATGAGTGCCGTGCAACCCTGGATGGTCCAGATGGAGGAGTAGTGGATGGTTGGTGGATGGCCACCATGTCCCAACAAGGCTGTGACGTCAGTAAGGAGGGGGCGGAGTCATGTTTTGGTCCAGAATCATGAGGAGAGAGCTGGTAGGCCCCTTTAGGGTCCCTGAAGGTGTGAAAATGACCTCGGCAAAGTATCTAGAGTTTCTGACTGACCACTTTCTTCCATGGTAAAAAAAAAAAAAGAAGAGCAGTACCTTCTGTAGCAAAATGATCTTCATGCATGACAATGAACCATCTCATGCTGCAGAGAATCCCTCTGTGTCATTGGCTGCTATGGGCATAAAAGAAGAGAAACTCATGGTGTGGCCCCCATCCTCCCCTGACCTTTAACCCTACTGAGAACCTTTGGAGCATCCTCAAACTAAAGATCTATGAGGGTGGGAGGCAGTTCACATCAAAACAGCAGCTCTGGGAGGATATTCTGACATCCTGCAAAGAAATTCAAGCAGAAACTCTCCAAAAACTCACAAGTTCAATGGATGCAAGAATAGTGAAGGTGATATCAGAGAAGGGCTCCTATGTTAACATGAACTTGGCCTATTAAGATGTTTTTGATTGAAATAGCTTTGATTTCAGTAAATATGACCTCCTAATGCTGCAGATTCAACAAATGACCATTTTCAATTCTTTACAACCAATAAAATGTTTTAAAAAGCTGTCATGCTTCATAATGTGGAACAGTGCATTTTGAGGTTTTTATTTTTTTTTTAAATAATTTTTGTCATTATGAAGTTTGTTCAGAAATATTTGAATTATGCTCTAATGGCTGATGACTTGAAGAATATTCAGACTGTCATTTGCATTAATATTTAGGAAAATAAGAGAAAAATGTCATTAGCATAATAATGTGTAAAGCGGTGTAAAACCAACATGTAACCAAAAAATATGCTTAGTAAGTGAAAGTACTAGAAATACAAAAATAAAACAGCCAAAATAGCTCTCAATGACTGTCTAACAAAACTAACAGCCAATTGTTAAGAACCTTGGGGTGCAGCAGAGAAGAGAGATGCTGACGGTTCATCTACACATTGTGATAGGTCTATACATTTTTATATCAGTGTTGATTTGGGCTGAATTTAATCTGTAAATATCAACATATTGTATAAACCCCAATATTGTGCATTCCTAGTCAAACTAAGAAACAGAAAAAAGTACAAGTTTCATGTTTCATGTGGGCTTTCTTAATGGATTTCTAGCAGGCCAATTCAAAAGGACCAAGGGCCACATCTAGCCCAGCCACAGTTTGGACACTCCTTATATATTTACTGATACTCAGAGTAATAGAAAAATATTTGCAACATTATTATAAATTCATTAAACACTGTTAGAGTTTGGTCCGTATTGTACTTTCATGTTTATAGAGCTAATGTAAATGAATAAATCCCTCTTTTCTTTTCTCTCTGCAGCTACTAATGCCGTAGTGTGTGGCAACGTTTACTTGCTTCATACTTGTCCCTATTCAAATAAACATTAAATGCATTGTGCATTGTGGGGCTGTATTGATCTACTCCTCCGTGTTGTCATTCTCCTTCATCTCTCCCTCAGACACTGCTGTCTGTCTGTCCGTCTCATATCAGACCTGTATGCGACATTCACACGTTTGTTAGCTTGTTAACCAAACAGCAGCAGCTAGATATTAGTGAAGGGAAAATGCATCATTTTAGACATAAATCTTTAATCAGAAGTTATGCCGACTGAGCGCTCTGTCCTCTCACCAACAGTTCACTCACGGTTTCCATCCGTGCACAACTGGAGAGAACAAGGAGAATGGAGAAGTAAGCTAGCAGCATTTAGCATCGTCTAGCCCATGTGCCTTAATGAAAAACTTTGGATTAAAGCAGCGCTCCTCTCAAACACAACGACCACCTTTACTGCGTATGCCCTGAGCCTGCCCTGTCTGTGTGAGCAGCTTCAGGTCACGTATCAGCTGAGCAGCGTGGCATTATGGGAGGAACTAACATTCTGCTTGAATTTAAAATGTGTCTGATATATAAAATAAATGGACCGGGCATGAATTTCAAATCGCAAATCAAAGTGGAGTGAGGCTTTTGTGACAACAAGTAAAAGCCAAAGTCACATCTGCCTGCCGGACATTCACACACCTCTCTCACTTTGTCACAGCACCTGTGCACCTGTGTCACACAGCACCTGTGTGTCATAGCACAGACCAATTTTCTATATATGTCGCACTGTACAGCCCTGCATCTTTAGTTTCTCACATGTATTTGTGATTAGAAAGACCAGATAAGTCTTAAAGCTCAGTCCAGGAAGTAGTCTAGACCAGAAATGATGTCCACATATCTCATGAAGTTTTTGTTCCTGCAGAAAATCCAGACCTGGGTGGGTTTTAGAGCAGAGGTTTAGGCTGAGTGTTAATGGGGGTCTTCAGGCAGTCAGAGAGGGTGTCAGTCATTAGAGAGGGACGGGGGATTCATTTATAATGATGGACTGTAGAAAGAGTTGGACAAAGCCCGTGTGACATCAGTCCTCTGCTTACAATATGCGGACTCAAACGGCTCTTGAAGCCAATCCACGAAGGCTTCCATATTGAAATCGCGGTCTCAGCCAAACTTTGGATCAACCTAACAGCCCACCCACTAAGCGCAACTTCCTGTCAGCCTGTTAGCTAGCATTGTGGTTGACAGAAACGGAGCCCCTGCCTGCCGAGCTATCTGTCAATCAAATGAGACAGGCCAATCAGCTTTCATCCTAAATATAATCCAAATAATCGTGGTACAAAAAAATTCACCCCCCATACAGTGGGAGCACAATAAGACACTAGCTAATGAGACACATTTGATGATTTGAACCAGTCTGTAAACCAGTTTATTTCTAGTGTCAAAACCAGCTGGTTAACATGTCCAGACGAGACTTCCAGTGTTCCTGCAGCCAGCCTCAAGTGGACACCCGTGGTATAGCAATTTTTTGCACTTCCGTACTGAAAATGTACCGAACCGTAACTTCAAAAGGGAGGTATGTACCGAACCGAAATTTGTCTGTAGAGTTACACTCCTAAGAATATTAAATAACAAAAATTCATAGTAATGTTAACAATGATAATAACATAAATAATATATATGTATCATGTTTATGCTATTATTATTGTTATTATATATATTATTTATGTTATTAAATATTTTATATATATATATATATATTTATATATATATATATATATATATATATATATAAGACCAGCCTTTTAAATATATATAGATGTGAAAACCTGCTGGTTTTCTGTAAATGGTTTAAGCTCTTCTACTCCTTGCATCGTCACTATCAAATTATATAAATAAAAAATATATATATGTATTTAATAGTAATAATAATAATAATAATAATAATGATAATAAATAATATATATTTTAATTTATGTTATCATATATATATATATATATATATATATATATATATATATATATATATATATATATATATATATATTAGGCAAGCCTTTTAATCTTTTTTATTGTATTTTGTAATTTTTTATTGTAATTGTATTTTATTGTAAACCTGCTGGTTTCCTGTAGATGGTTGCAGCTCTTCTTCTGTGTTTGTGTTTCTGGAGTGTGTATGGATCTGTAATAATTGTATTTTATTGTAAACCTGCTGGTTTCCTGTAGATGGTTGCAGCTCTTCTTCTGTGTTTGTGTTTCTGGAGTGTGGACAGCCGTAAAGTGAGAAGCTACAACACGGTAGGCTACTTCTGCACTCACTAAACCTGGACGTTTGAATCAAGAAATAGGCAGTTCTCTAACATTTAATGCCACTAAGTGCTTTGGCAGTTAACTTTCCTTCGTAAACTACAAACACAGAAAACTCCGCTGTTATAACTCCTGCCTCTTCATTTTGCCGCGCTGGACTTCTGCAGGTTTTCAGATAGCATGCTAGCCAAACATCACACAGAATAAGGGATGAGCAGGGAAACGAGACGAAGAAAACTAGAGCCGTTCATACCAAGCATAAAACCCCGACAGAAACCTAACCTATGAAGGTATGTGGGCTGCTGTGCAACTTTGAGCAACACTTTAAATTGGCAAGCTTTGTTTATGCTTGACTATAGATATCCAGCGTTAGCCAACAGTGGCTACTTAGCTGATATGCTATCATGTTAGCCAATGTTAGCTCTCGTCAGGCTACATGTTGCTACAAGCAGAGTCTCTTTAACACTAGCTCTGTCGCTAGCTGTTAATGTTGCTCACAAGATTTTCATGCATTGCTGTAAAGTATAACTGTTGCTGTTTATTAGACATGAACAGAACATAGCTTCCTTTTTATTTCCACTTCCTCATTTCATGTTTGTTACTTTGATGCTAATGTTGTCAAGCTACTGTGAGGCCAGCCACTCATACAAACTAATACTACTGTGGCCTGAATCTAACTTGTCGCGATACCAAGCTCGAAAGTGACGTTTTATAAAAATCAAGTGGCTGTGTATACCGCTAATTCAGCTTCTACATGAACTCAGACAAGGTTTATTTACCGGTAGAAGCACAGCTGTTACTTCAGTGTTGTGATCGGCTGCTATCATTACCAGTTACCGTTTGCTCCATTAGCATTTATCAGCTCCATTGGTCTCACAGCTCAGCGCTTTCAAAGTTTTCCATTCAAATATCTGAAACATAGACACCTTGAAACAGTCTTTAACAGCAATTCTAGCGAGTGTTTGAGTGTTTACCAGGACACACAGGCGTATACTGAGCTGATAAGTTGGAGTTAAAGTGTGGGTGGTGAAACAAGGCCACATTGGCAAACTAGGTTCTGTATTGTCAACTAGAATCTATCTACAGTGGCTGGAGAGGCTAAAATGAACAGACTAATTAGTGTAAAAGCTGAAGCTCTGTGGTGGTTGAAGCATTATAAAAGCAGAGGGACACAGGGAACAGTAGGCTCTTGCAAACTCATCAGTCATTGTAAACAAGTAATGGGAAAGCTTTTGTTTTGAATCAAGCTGCAAAAAAATAGCAGCGTGGTAATAAGCCATGTGATTGACATTAACTACAGTGAGACTTGTTCATTCACACATCCCAGTAATCAATATGATGATAATGAGTATGATGAGCAACCTGAATGTGTATATATTCACTCTAAACCAGGGGTGTCAAACTCAAGGCCCGGGGGCCAAATCTGGACCATGGTACAGTTGTACCTGGTCCGCCAGATCATATCATATTTTTATGATAACTGCCCCACTGATCTGCAGATTTCCTCCAGTTTAAACATGTAAACCTAACCCTGATAATTTAAAACATCCTTGTTCTGTCATAAAATAAGAAAAAGTTAAAATAATTAGATAAAAAGTCAGGAATGTGGGAAAATAAATTTCTGTTTTCATTTCATATTCTTGATTTTGCATCTAACAGTTATCAGGCAAAGTTATGGATTTAACTTTTTATTTCATACTTTGACCTTTTCAATTCACATTGTGGACTTTTTCTCTTATTTTTTACATTTTTTGATCCTCAATTTGAATTACTGTTTTGACCTTTTAACTCACGATTTTATTTTTTTACAATTTGACCTTTTTAGCTCTTTACTTTGACTTTTATCTCATAATTTGGCCTTTTGTATTCTCAATGTTGAATTTTAAGTAATATTATGACCTGTGAAACTCAAAATGTAATTTTTTTCCTCAGGCTTTGACATTTTAACCAGTGATTTCATGTTTTGAAATTTATCTCATATTTTGACCTTTAAAACTCATGATTTTAAATTTTATCTCACGTTTGACCCTTAAAATCATGATTTAAACTTTCTTTCTTATATACTTGCCTGTAAAAACATATTTGACTTTAAATGCTTTTTGAACTAATAAGTTTGAGTTTTTAATCTCAGATTTTGAGCCTTTAAACTGACCATTTTTACTTTTTTAAATCTCAAAATCATTTATTGTCAGCGCTAAGTTTTTTTCTCCCATAATTCATTGCTGGTGAAAATGAGGTAGACAGTTTATGGTTAAATGTTGGCCTTGTTCGACCCCCAGGTTGGACCCAGATTCAGAATTTGGCCCCTGCTGTGATTGAGTTTGACACCCCTGCTCTAAACATGTTAATGATTTTGCTAATGGATTTATTTTTTCACCTAAAAAAGAACTATTAGAAAATAAAGTTACTGTGATAAAAGTACCTGTATGTAAGAACTAAGAGCTGGGTGATATCACTTCAAATTTATAAAACTTTTTTTGTGTGTGTGTGCTTTGTGGTTATGGTGTTATATTGCAGTTTTACAAAAGTCAGAGGCATGTTGCATTTAAATTCAGGCACTACACCCTCCTGAAACAAGGATATGATGGCATATTAGTGATGCACGATGAGCAGGGTCCAAAACTAACTTTTTCACTTACCAGCCAGCCAGATATTTTACCAGCCAACCGAATAAAAATTTCTTCTAAGTGTTGTAATTTGCTATCACTATTATTTAACATGTCATTTGGGTCTTGTATGCGATTCTCAATCAATATTTTAATAGAATGCACTAATACTAGCAATAATGTATGCTAAAATATGAATAGCTGTTTCAAAAGTTAAGTGTAATGTTTGGCTTAATAAATTCTGTAGTATTCTTACTATAGTGCAAAAAGAATCTTTCAGTAAGGAATTTTACCTGAATCACTGACTTCAGTCTCCTTTGGACAGTTGAGACATGAGATTTTGTTGATGCATGGATGCAAATGAAGGAGCACAAGTGCGGGAATGTGACGTAGCATGAAGTAACAACAAGAGGACCCACCTCAGAGAGCCCACCAGGCAGCAGCTGCATGCTAGAGACAGCAGGACCCTAGTCCAGTCCACATTTCTGACCAGTTTCTAGCAAAGTCTGGCTTTTAATGACTGTAAGAGGATTTTTGGTTTGTAAAATAAAGCTTCTTCCCTTGATTGAGCCACAAACAGCAGCTCACAGGAAAACACACACCTTTCATTCTCTGTGCTTAAGGGAGGGTGCCAATTACGTGGACAAGTGTGTGTCAGGGTTAATCACATAGCTTATTTAACCTCTCTGATTATAAAATTATAATGCCAAACTATCATCCACTGAATCAACTTACCTCTAATTCTATTTCATGTCACCAAGAAGTGAAACTGTGGTCTCGATAGCGGACTTTTGGATGGAACATTGTTTATGAGGTGCGTTCACCTCCAGCTCTCATCAGATGGTTAAAATTGCTCTCATCACCGTTAAAAAAATCTTTTATCTGATAATTTAATCCTGCTCTGGACACAAGAGCCGTATTTCCATCAGGGGGTCCGATTTGATTCAGTTCGGTTGGGTATGGTTTGGTACGCTAAAGCCCCAAATAGTTTGTGTTTCCACAGACACCCGTGCTCTCACTTGGGTGGGCGGGGCTGTAAAAGCATGCATGTGAAGTCACGGACAGCGCAAGTCTGCTCGTCCAGCAGCAGAGTTATAGAAAGTATAAGTTACAGAAATCAGTCGGGAATAAGCAGTAAACAGCTTTATTTCAGCTGAAAGTGCTTTTTAAAAAAACAACTCCATCTTAATGATGTTAACCGCTGTCAGTACAGATTCTCAGCTGATGGAATACGTTTACAGAGACGGTTTGAGTCGTAATGTTCCATTAATATATGAATATATCTAGTCTAGAACAGTTTATACGACAAAATATCAAAGTTTAGAGCTGTACTTTGAGAATTCGCTGCATTAAAAATAAAGGAAAAGTTTAGCTGGTGTTAAAATCAAGCTAGATTAAGTCAGAAATCCGGGGTGCGCTGATCTTGTTTTAAATTAGTCTGCAGCCTGAAGTTTTACGAGGTTTTCACAGGTTATCTAACGCAAGAAGTAGATTAATAACTAGTTACAGATGAGAATGAACTGTTCTAAGGCTTCGTATTCACAAAACTTAAACGATAATTTTTCCAAATTTTGCTCTATGGAAACGCAAAAAAATTCGAGCTGTACCTCACCGAACTGAGCCGGACCGCTTGGTGGAAACGACCTAAGGCTGTCCTGTGACGTGAGAGCTTGTTTGGTGCAGCACTGAAAGGCATCCAAACGCAGAGAAAAGGCTCAGTTCATGGCGCGTAAAAGAATCCCACAGGGATTCAGATAGTATGTAGACACATAGAAGATTGGCTGTAGGGGCTCATACGAGTTATAAAGTTCATTCATCAGAAGAGCTTAGAACTCTGATCAGGCTCCAGATTATATGCTGTGAGCAACAATTCTCCGCTATGAACGGCTTTCTCTCTCTCTCTCCTCACTCTCTGCTCTTTATAGTTAACGTAGCTACTGATCCCAGGTCAGCTGGAATAACTCCGGTGTCAGATCAGATATCGTATAAATCTGTTGCAATAAAAAACAACACTTATGTAAGCTGAGTCATCAACACGTACAAATTCATCAACAGTGGACGCTTTGTGATGACGTCGGCGCGTGACGTATCCGTGTCCAGGAACCTCATTTATAAACGCTGCGTATGCACAAAAGAAAGCGTACGTCACTTGTAAGTAACGTTTGGGATTTATAAAAAACAAACTTGATGGGAAAATGTGCGCACCTCCACGGCAGCTCTGACCCTGCCGTACGCACAAAATCTGGATAAACGGGAAACTGACCTCAACAGTAAAAGGATGAAATTAAAGACTAATGAGAAATTGATACATTTGTGTGAAATAACACAACACATAACATATATGAAGGATATATTTGAAAAAACGAAAGAAAGAGGAAAAATTTACATTGATACCCAAGGGAGTGCATGAACTCACGCACGTGCGCGTGCCCACACACATAGCCTTTATTATTGACTCGATCATGTTCTGTCATTGTGAAACAAACCCTACATGTTATTATGACATCCATTCACATAAACAACAAGGCGAACAGTAACCGTGCTCCCAAAATGTGCCATACAAATAAAGTTTTACATTTATAATAATTGTAATTAAAATGACATGATCGCTTCTGGCGCGTTGTGTCCCCCTCCGCCTCCGTCACCACACCGCTCAGGAGGGATTCCCCAGTGATCCCCGCCAGCTTGTCGTCTGTGGGGATGAGCTCCAGTGTGCCCTTTCCCCCATCTGTCACACAGACACTCTTTCTATGAGAGCGATGCGCCTTTTCGCCTCCACTTTTTTGTCGGACCATTTCTTTTTTACTTCAGCCACAGTCTGACCCTCTGAGGCAACGTTATTTACAGCATCAGCCACACGCTTCCACTCTTTTGCCTTTCTGGCATTAGTGATGTCCAAACTGTGCCCACCAAATAAGACTCTGCGTGTGTCCACCTCTCCTATTAATATCGCAACCTCACATTGAGTGGAATTTCTTTTTTTCGCTCGTTTTCCATCTTGGTCCATCTTGAAACTGATATCATTGAATATTCATCAAGTGCGTTCACCTGACCATTTATAGACACCATATGGGCGGGGCAAAGCGTTCCCTCACATGCGACAACTTTAGAGTTGATTGTGATTTATAAATGGAAACAGGCGTTGGACGTGCGTGCGCCCTCTGTTATAAATCTGAAAGTTTTTGTGCGCACGCATTTCCTGTGTTTCTGGCGTACGCCACCTGTAGTGATCTTTCCTATGGACAGTTTTATAAATGAGGCCCCAGGCCTGGATGCTTTGAGCAGTGTGAGTGTGGGCCAAAGAGGGGACAGGGGAGGGGGTTTGGGCTTCAGCACAGTTAGAATATGGCACGGTACGGATGGCCTAGTGTGAGTGCACCCTGAATTAGATCTCACACAAGGTGCCTGGTGAAGTGGCTCTGACACTTTAACATCGGCTATCATACAGTCTTTGTGACATTGCGATTTTTCATGAAACTGAATTGATTCAAGCTTCATTGTCTTTGTGCCGACAACAAATGTATTCCCCCTATGCTTCCCTTGCGCCTGGGCAAGGCAGACAAAGCAGAACATTAATTTTTCTTCAGCAGAATATTCCAGCCATGGTTTTTTAGCCCGCAATCTCTCCAAGCAATGCCTGCTAGCTGCCGGTGGATGAGACTGGGGGCTGGCAGTGGCAGCAGCAGCACCAACATTGACCTCTGTCTTTTGGTCGCTGGTCGTTAAAATCTCAGCCTCAGCAGGTTCTTTTGGTTTAGTTTTTTGTTTTTTTGCGGGAGGCTGGGCAATATGTGGCCAGCATCGCCACATGATACTTTTTTCCTACTTCTTCTTCTTTTGTCTTACTACTTCTTCTTCTACGAGCAAGGAGGTACGGGTAACGACCAGCTGTCCACCTCAGCGCGCTGTGAATGAAGTCATGACTGACGCACTTACGTGACCAAAGATCATCTTGGCCTGAAATACACATGACTCTGCCAGGAAACCAGCTGACACCAGCATCGTTCTCCAAGAAAAAAAAAAAAAAAAAAAAAAAGAAATTTTCGCTGGTAAATAAATAACTCGCCAGAGTGGCGAGTGGTATTAAAAATTTACCAGCCAGAGAAAAAATCTACCTATAATTGGCGAGTGGCGAGTGTTAGTTTTGGACCCTGACGATGCATATTTTTTTGAACCGATACAATAACCGATAATTTCCTACTCCTGATGGCCGATAACCAATAATTTTTTTCAATTGTTGATTTAACAAAAGAAGTTTATTTGATGTGTTTATGCACATCTGGGGGTAAGCAGGGGTTAATATGTAGTAAGCAAAGATATTTATAACTAATTCTAACATCACTCATGTTTTTCAAAAAACAAAGAACTATCCTGACTTTATAACTGTTACTATAGTTAACTTTTTTTAAGTTAAACATTTGTGCACCAAGTACAACACACAAACAACTGACAGACGTTTTTCCCCTTGAAATGAATTGAAGTATTTTGTCTAGTGGTCAAATCTGACATTTCAGTAAACTAAACAAGAATTCAGGTGACTCATGTCAAATCAGACATGAAACCAAATGATAACAGGCTGTCATGCTTAACAAATGGAGATGTTAAGGGGTCCTTTGTTTTGCTGCATTAGTCAGAATTAAAGAGAGCTGAAGTTTTACATAAAGATTAGAAATATGCACTGACAGAAGTCATATCAGAAATAGGTTAAAAATGTTAAACCGTGGTCTGTGGCTAAACTTCTGTTCCTAACGTCAATCAGACTGAATAAAACCGCGTCCAACAGAGAGGCAGGGTTACGTCTATGAAAGCAGCTAGTGGCTACTGCCGCCTCGTTTAAATGTCGTTAGGATGATGACTTTTAAGTGACTTAAAAGATCCATCTAGGACTCCTTTCCACTCTTCGGGATCTTTGCAGGGCAAATTCTACAAACGCTGTCATGTTACCCTCCCTGTACATACTGAATAACTCCACCGTGTTGTTAGCCTCTTAGCTCTGAGGGTGCTTCCTCTGACTTTTTATTGGTGGATTTTATCGGTTAAATATTTTATTATCGGGATAATAAAAATATGTAAAATATATGCAATATCAGCAGATAATTTATCAGTACTGATAATTATCGTGCATCCCTATGTCATACTGAACTGATGTTATGTGTGTTATGCATAAGATCACAGGAGAATGCCTAAACAAGTCTCTGTGTTCAGTTCTTAGTACTTTTATCATGAGGAACTTGTTGGAGGAAACATGTTTCTCGTTGAATTAACAGAGTTTTAGAGAAATGGTTTTAAGAAATGCAATTCTTACAGAGCTATGCTGATGCAGTGTGTCATGCTGGTTATGAGTAGGGTTGCCAACTTTTGTGGGCCCCTTGCACTCCTCAGGGCCACAGCCATCGCTGGCCAGTGCCACATCTACTATTACTATTCTATTCAGCTTTCTATTTGTACTTTTTTAATTTCTTGAGAAAATTGTACTTTTGCTGTATTACACAGCATTTGACAAAAACGTATACTTAAAAAAATGGTGGTCCAAGCTTCTCATCACCATTCACCAGTTATTTTTCCTCTATTTAACACTTCTAGCTGAGTACATTATCCTTTCAGCCTTTCCTCCCCTTTAAATCAGCAATGTGAGTACAGTTTGGACTGAGATATTTGACATACTAGTGACTCAAAAAATTAGAATATCATGAAAAAGTTCAATATTTTTTGTCACTTTTTTCTGAATGTGAAAACCATGTATTATAGACTTGTTACACATAGAGTAAAATATTTCAAGCCTTTATTTTTTGAAATGTTGATGATCATGGCTTACAGATAAGAAAACCCAAAATTCAGTGTCTCAAAAAAAATAGAATATTATGTAAGATCAATAAAAAGGGTTATTTAAAACAGAAATGTCAGACTTCGGGAAAGTATGTTTATTTCTATGTCTTCAGTACTTGGTTGGACCTCCTTTTGCATGAATTACTGCATCAATGCGGCGTGGCATGGAGGTGATCAGCCTGTGGCACTGCTCATGTGTAATGGAGGCCCATGTTGCTTTGATAGCACCCTTCAGGTCATCTGAACCCCATAGAGAATCTATGGGGTATTGTCAAGAGGAAGATGAGAGACACCAGACCCAACAATGCAGATGACCTGAAGGCTGCTATCAAAGCAACCTGGGCCTCCATTACACATGAGCAGTGCCACAGGCTGATCACCTCCATGCCACGCCGCATTGATGCAGTAATTCATGCAAAAGGAGGTCCAACCAAGTATTGAGTGCATAAAATTGAACATAGGGTAGGTATACCCATTAAGCCCACCAAAATCTAAATTCATGTATTTTTTTATAGATACTAAGATGGTTTATAAACATGATCATCAGTTCAAATGGAGGATTAATCTCTCATTTGAAAATATATTTATTCACTTATGCATGTTTCAAAGAACAAATAAAAAAAAAATATGAACAAAGTCAAATGGTTGGCATGGGCTTAATTGGTACCTAAGTACCATGTAAGCCCACGTGTGTTCCAGATAAGCCCACTACCACATTTATTGACAGAAATATAATTTTTCTAATATATTTTTCAGGTAGTAAACACATATTCATTCAGTAACATGTTAAACATGTTAAACACAATTGATTTTTTGAACTTGGATTTAATGTTTGGCTTGTAACAATTATGGTTTTAGGACAGTTGCTGTAATTCTTCTTTTTTGTTGACATTTTTCTCACTGTAAACAAATTGTTATGCAACATTAACTGACATAACAATTCCTTCTGGGCAGCGTGTGATCTGTGATGTACTCGTGTTAATGAAGTTAGTGAGGTATAACAACATCCAACACAGGATTACAGTGAAAAGCTATCAAAACTCAAAATGTCATTATTTCCTATTGAAACACATAAGATGGTCTTAAATGGTTCGACAGTGACTACCAGAGAAATAAAGATAATATGTTCTCACCAAAATGAAACAAATGTATAAAGAAATGCCTGTAGCCTATAAAACTTGCCATCACAGGTATCCCTCTTTAGCCAAACTTTCTGAATTATCAAGGAGTTCTTGTTCAAAGTTAGCTTACGCTAGCTGTTTTTTGGGTCACTGTACCATTTAAGCCCACCTTGGAAAAAAGACATTTTTTGAAAATATTTCACCCACCCAAACCCTTTTTTTGTCTTAATTTGAAGACTTATGTAAAATGAATCAGAAAACAGTTTGTGTACTTATCATTTTTAATCCTTCAGCAGTGTATCTATCAGTAGGGCTACATGTATTGACTAGTGATTCGCTCGCTACGCTAGCTAGCATGACTCATCTTTTCACATAAAGCAAATAGTAAGACATGACAAAAAAACTACTTGTTTATACACAAAAAACAAATCAATAATCTCTCAAATTACATAATATAAATGTACTTAACAAGTCAGTGGCTGAAAATAGTCGAAAAGAGCTTCTTTCTGAGGGGTCCCATAACACCAAAGTTTTGAGGCGACTTTATGTGAGCTTCCTTGAGACTGCACGAATGTAGGCGGGCCTTATTCAATACTGACAAATGTGATTGGTGCCAAACAAAAACTGACATATAATTAAGAAATTGTGTGATTGGAAAAAATGATGTATAGCATTTGACAGGCCCCTCTTTTTTTTTTTTTTATTGACTTCAAAGTTGCAAGTGGGCTGAAATGGTGCCTGGGCTTAATGGGTACGCTTATCCTACTTTTCAGAAGCCTGACATTTCTGTTTAAAATAACCCTTTTTATTGATTTTACATAATATTCTAATTTTTTGAGACACTGAATTTTGGGTTTTCTTATCTGTAAGCCATAATCATCAACATTTCTAGAAATAAAGGCTTGAAATATTTCACTCTATGTGTAACAAGTCTGTATCATATGTGGTTTTCACTTTCAGGAAAGAGTGACAAAAAATATTGAACTTTTTCATGATATTCTTATTTTTTGAGATGCGCTAGTATGTTCATTTATATACCAAGACAGACTTTTGCTAAGATATTTTTATGCAATCTCTCCCCACCCCTTGTTTTTCAGGTGTTTTAAACCAGCGCACCATTCTCCAGACCTGGGGGCCAAGGCTTCATCTGAAGGTTGATAGGACCAGGAAACTGGTAAAAGATTACCAGACTGTCAGACAGTAGACACCAAAACGGGATTCTCAGCAGCAAAGAACTATGATAGTGAATGAATAAAACATCAGAGGTTTCAGATATCAGAATCTAGTAGAGGCTTCTGAAGATTGGATTTAAATAAAGGAGCATCTGAGCTTTACTTTTTTAATAAGTCAGCATAATTCTGCTGTCACGTCCTGTACTAAGGTTAGGTGTATGGCTCTATGGACAGATATGTCTGAGCCTGCTGCTGATACAGCTTCATAGTTTCTCTATAGAATGTTAGCGTTTGGCTAGCTAAATAAAGTGACAAAGGCCGTTGTGCTTTTCCCCTCCGTCACCATCTCTGGCCCCTGTAAGGGGCTATAAACTAGTTCATCATGGTGTCCCCTGCCCTTCCGTGATTTCCCACTCATAAAGTCACCTCTTTTATCAAACAATCAAGTATTCACCTATCTCTCATAAGACTTGACTTTTATAGTATTAAGTACTGTATCTTCTAGCCTAACGAAGCTCTGGTCCAGTATGAGATTACTTTCTTTCATTTGAATTCACCCCAGCCCAGCTGCCACAGTTCAGAACCTGCCCTCCAAAGTCAGTTCAACTCCAGGTCACTAAACATTGTGGCTACTAACCAGTCGTTTTGGTAGTTCTCTTTGTTGAATGGAATCGGCTTAACCGTGGAGAGGCCAGGCTACCACAAACTGATGGACTTTGACAAGCGAGGAGTGGGAGGAGGGGGTGGTGGAGGTAAGGGAGAGACAGAGGAGAGTAAGAAGATGTCTTCAAAGACGGGGAGTCGATCGGGGCATGGTGGCCGGGGTGCTAGCTCTAACTCTGGAGTTTTAATGGTGGGGCCAAACTTCCGGGTTGGAAAGAAGATTGGCTGTGGAAACTTCGGAGAGCTCCGGCTTGGAAAGAACCTGTACACCAATGAATACGTAGCAATTAAACTGGTCAGTACAATTAATTTTTCTGTCGTTCATAGAATTCTGTAAAGAAAAACCTAAATCACTTTTGATTAAGGATAGCAATATTTGACTTTATCTGCCTAGAACAGGGGTGTCAAACTCAAGGCTGCGGGCCAAATCCAGCCCACGGTACAGTCATACCTGGCCCACCAGAATGAGGTCTGCAGATTTCCTCCAGGATAAAAATGGAACCTTGACATTTTCAATTTTGCATCTCACAATTATGACCTAAAGTTATGGAATTCACTTTTTATTTGTATTTTGACCTTTACATCTCATATTTTTGACTTTTTATCTTATATTTTGACCGTTAGACTTAAAATGTGAAATCTTAAGTCATGTATTGACCTTTAAAACTCATGATTTTGAATTAATCTCGTATTTTGACCATTAAAAATCATGTTATCAACTTTTTATCTCATATATTTCCTTTCAAAAACATTCTTTTGATTTTAAATTTCCTGTTTGAACTCTTAAACTGATGTGTTTGACTTTTATCTCACATTTTGATATTTTAAACCTTTTAGATTTACAATTTTAAATTTTAAGTCACATTTTGACCTTTCAAACGTATGACTTTGATATTTATCTCATATTTTGACCGTTAAAAATCATGTTATCAACTTTCTATCTATTTTCTTTACCTCATGATTCAATTCCGGTGAAAATGAGGCCCTCAGGTTAGACCCAAATCCAGAATCCGGCCCCTGCTGTGATTGAGTTTGACACCCCTGGCTTAGAATATATTCATACTACAGATTTGATTTGCAGGAATATGGAAATGCTGTCTGAAAAGTCAATGATGAAATGAACTGATGGAATTATTCTTATCAAACACCATCCTGATTTCTAGGAGCCTATCAAGTCCCGAGCACCACAGCTTCATCTAGAGTATCGATTCTACAAACAACTGGGATGCTCAGGTGAGAAAAATGTCTTGGCAGTTAGGAAAGTGCCATGTGATTGTCTCTTTTTACCTTATTAGTGAGATGCTGAGTAGGCATTCACACTATTGATTCCCAAATGCAAGTTCAACATTCCTCTTACTGCTTGCTCCCCTTCTGACCTGCAGAGAATCAGAGTCATCATGTATGATATAATCTGTTTGCAGACTCCCACTCTCAGGCTGGCAGTGTTGTTTCCAGGAAATACATGCAGAAAACCTACAAGATAAAATCACGTAGAGCCTTCCTCTCCAGTGCTTCACTCATTTGTATTTAACTCAGTGTTCCCAAAGGTTTGTCTGTTAGGAATGATGAGCCATTAGCATTTGTTTGACTGAATGTTGAGTCAACTGTACATGAAAAAGAAAGGAGTTGTTAATTTTGCACAGTGACGGTAAAGTCTTCATGTTGTTTAACTGTAAAAACAGCTCATTTCATTAAATAGCCCCCTCCCCACAGATCATTGCTGTAGCCAGCTATGAGGTCACCAAGGTCCGGATCTCGGTAGAAATTTCAGAGAAAAAAATAGAAGAAGCCCAAAACAGCTTGTTAAACACTTATTAACACACTGGACAGCTTTTATTTTGAAACCAGGAAAGTATCTGAAGACACCTAGAAGCGTCTAAACTGCCTTATTTCAGAAGAAGAAGTAGTTCTCTGATGTCAGGCCCACCCCTGCCAAGACCAGACGCAAACTACGCATAGCATGTAGGGCCTCAACATCATGGGGGGCCTCACGATGAGTGTCTGTTTTCTTCTCTCTCTCTCCGCACACCAGTCTGGTGTTTGTATGATAAATATGATCAAGGTAATGTATATACAATGTTGACCTCACAAAAACTTTACCTGGTCGTTACATTAGTAAATCAACCCTCACAATATCTATTTTTGGAAATTAGAGCCTTCCATGATCACTGAGGTGTGCGCCGTGTGCGCTCGCTCTCCCTTTCTCTCTTTCAGTCTCTCTCTCCTGACGCTTGCGGCACAGAAACTCTAATCACGTGTGGCCTGTAGATCCACCTGTTATTCTGCAACCTCTCTTGTCACAAGTCAGCTCCTACTGTCCTTTTGTTGTGAATTTATGGAAAATTTGAAATCGAAGAATAATGTTTTTTAAAGGCAAATATATTAGAAAGAAAGTCAAAACCATGAGTTTAAAAGGTCAAAATATAAAATACAGTTTGTAATCATGAAATTAAAAGTCAGAATATGATTGAAAATTTTAAATTGTGAGTCTAAGAGGTCAAACTATGGGATAATGAAATCAAAGTTTGGAGTTGAAAATATGAGATAAAATACAAAATAATTGGTTGAAAAGATAGATCAAAATATCACTTAAAAATTAGAATTATGAATCTTAAAGCTCATATTATTATATAAGAAGTCAAAATTATGAGTTGAAATGCTCAGGGTATGAAATAAAAAGTCAAAATGCTAAGTTTAAGTCCTAATTATGAGATGCTAAATTGAAAATATGAAATGAAACCACAAATTAGATAAGAAGTCAGGAATGTGGGAAAAGAAATTAAATATTTTTACTCCTTGCTTTTTCAGATTTTGTGACTTAACAAGGATATCTTAAATCATCAGGATATATTCACATCTTTATACTTGAGGAAATCTGCAGACCTCAGACTGATGGGCCAGTTAGAACAGAAATATCAGATCATCCTGTGGGCCGGATTTCACTGTTCCATGGGCCAGATTTGGCCCCCGGGCCTTGAGTTTAACACCTGTGATTTAGACAGATGGTCACTATTCAGGTAACCACATGTTGAAGGGATCATTGACTGGTACCCAGAGATGACAGTTTAGTTGTCAAAATGTGCAGCTACTCCCAGCAACAAAGATGGACTCTGTGTTTTATGGGGATTGGCTTTTATCTGATTTTTCACTGTTTAACTATGTATGCCTATGACAAATCCTTTTTCTTTCTTTCTTTTTCCAAACAGAGGGTGTACCCCAGGTGTTCTACTTTGGACCATGTGGTAAATACAATGCTATGGTTCTGGAACTGCTGGGGCCAAGCCTTGAAGATCTTTTTGACCTCTGTGACAGGACCTTCTCTCTTAAGACTGTACTAATGATAGCCATACAGCTGGTGAGACTAATATGGCTCTGTTATTTTAATGAACCTAAAAAGCAAGCATGTCAGCACCTACAGCTCCATTTCACCTTTAATATCAACTTATTATGATGCTCAGACAGGAGGGAATGCTGCAGCAGTGGTTCAGAATATGTTTTTGTCATATCTGTGGGTTTTTTGCATATTTATTAGACTTAAGTGTTTCAGATCATCAAGGCAATTTTAATATTTCACAAAGACAACCCAAGTAAATATAAAACTCCATTTTTAAATGATGATTTTATATGTTAAGGCAGGGGTCTCCAACATTTTACATTATAAGAGCTACTTTGACAAAATGAAAGCAGCCGAGAGCCACTCAGAGTTTTATATGATTGGTAACATTTATTTACATAGCAGATCTTCATTCAAACAAGCTGAATGTAATGTAACAGAAAACAAAAAACATGTTATTACTTTTTGTGCGTCTGTGCACACATCACCGTGTCAAATAACTTCCCCTGACATAACATCTGTGTTCATGTGCATGTTTTGTGCCCTTGAACTGTGAGATTATAGGACAACGATGAGGTACCACTATTGATTGTTGAGGACATCAAGCTGTTCTTTTCTTTGCTAAAAAAATACAGGATACAATGAGAAGAAGGTCAAAAGCCCTCTTACACAAACAACATGAGAAACCCAGGACAGCATTTTTCACTAAACATGGAAAGATCCTGCACAGGAGTGAGACAGTAATGTCATACAAATGACATGGGACAACACAGCAACAACTTAAATAACAAGGGGAATTAAATCATGCCAAGGATTCCATCAAAGCAGTTGTCCATTCTGCAGCATACAGCCTGTTATGCATTCAGTCTTTGCTGCAGTTAGTGAGATGACTGGCACTGCATGGAGTCAACAAGACAGGTGTAGGCTGGAGTGTATCAGCTTCGGTTCACTCTTATGGAGTAATTTAAATGTTCATCTGTCGGTCTGGTTCTGAACTTAGATTTTATGACATTCTTGTCAGAAAAAGCAGCTTTACAAAGATATTTAGAGCCAAACAAAGCAGACATTTTCAGAGCTGCTTGGTGAAGGTTCTTGTAGTTTTCTGGCTCAGCTAGGCTCCAGAAATGCTGAGAATGTTGCTGAGATTTAAGCTGGACATCATTTTGGAGGCTTATAACCTCCATCTCCACAGGAGCAACACAGAACAGTTCAGCCATCAGTCCTGAAATCTCACTTATGTCCACCTCCATGAAGGGGTTGGCAATAAATGTCACACAGGGCTCCAGTTTCTCAAAGTCATTGAATCTGTCATCAAACTCCTGCCTAAGCTTCAGCAGTAGGTCACAATACTTGTGTACATTCAGAGAGGCTGCCCCCTTGTGGCTTTCTGACATTTTTGAGAATGAGGGGAAGTGCTGAAACCTTTTTTGTTTTTGACTTGCTGAATGTAAAATGACAGCTTTGCTTTGAATGACTTAACAGCACTGATCATATCACATATGTTTTTATCTTTACCTTGCAACTGTAGGTTCAAGTTATTCAGTTTCTCAGTTACATCAGTAAGGAAGGCAAGATCAAGCAGCCACTCAGGATCAGACAACAAGGTGGTGTCCTCCTCCCTTGATTCCATGAAAGTCTTGATTTCACTCAGCAAGGAAAGAAAGCGCTGTAGGATCTTACTTTGCTTAGCCACCGGATCTCAGTGTGGAGAAGGAGATCACCATAGTTAGCAGAGCATTCTTCCAGGAACAGCTTGAAGCTCCTGCGTTGTTTGGCCTTTGCTCGAACAGAGTTGATAATCTTTACAACAGGTTCCATGACATGATCAAATCCCAGAACCTTCCCGCATATGGCCTGTTGATGAACGATACAATGATAGTTTATAAATCTGGGAAAGTCGGGGTCTGCTTTGCAGCGGGCAATAAATCCAGAGTGATGTCCTGTCATAGCCGGCGCTCCATCAGTTTTTATAGACACCAGCTTTTCAAGCGGGATCTTTTTCTCCACGAAGTAGTCCTTCACAGCGTTGTATATATCAACTCCTCGGGTGGTGGTTTTCAGTGGAAGCAAGGTCAAAAACTCTTCTTTCATAGAAAAGTCATTAAACACCATGCGAACAAAGAGAGCCAGCTGAGCCGTATCACTGGAGTCATCCGACTCATCACACTGTATTGAAAACCACTGACACCTGTTCAAGTCCCCTTCCAGCTGCTCCGCAGCATCCACAGACAGCGCAGACACTCCTTGCCACAGTATTTACACCCAGCTGTACATCGACAATAGCAGACATAATTTCCGTCTTACATTTATGATCCTTGAATAATGTCTCAGCCACAGCTGTCAATCGCCTCTTTTACAACTCCACCATCGGTGAATGGCTTCTTGTGCTTCGTTAAAATGTGTGCCACTTTAAACAAAGCTTCTGTTGCTGCGTTAGCCTTCTTTGTCGGTTTGGTGAACAGAGACTGTTGTCTTACAAGAGTTGCTTTAAGCTCCTTTACCTTCCCCTCTCGTAGACCACTGCCAAGGGGAAAGTCCCGTGAAAAGTTGCCATGTACTTTGATAAAGTGGCGCTCGAAGTTACATCTCTTACCGACAGACAGACTTGCACTGCAAATGAGACACACGCATTTGTCGTTCACATGCGTAAAAAAAAACTCTGCTTCCCACTCCTCATGAAAATGGTATATTTTCGGTCTTTTGATGCCTTACTAGTTCCCGCGGCCATGTCGAAAATGCTAGCTAGCCTATGCTGCTAGCCTGCAGACAACCGATGTGTGTCACTGTCTTCAACCTGCAGAATGGGGCGTGACGGAACCTCTGAGCGACACGTGACGCTCGACACTAACACCCAATACGGGATTTTGTGTATGTATGTACATATTCTTTGACCCTTTGGCGAGCTACTTAGAAACCAGTGGCGAGCTACTGGTAGCTCGCGAGCGACGTGTTGGAGACCCCTGTGTTAAGGTAAAAAGGTTATCATTGCTGTGGAGGAATGTTGTCCCACTCTTCTTCACAGAATTGTTTTAACTCAGCCAAATTAGAGGGTTTTCCAGCATGAACTGCCCGATTAAGATCACACCACAGCATCTCAGTTGGATTTAAGTCCGGACTTTGACTTGGCTGCTCTAAAACCTTAATTTTGTTTTTTAGAGCCATTCAGAGAGGGACTTGCTGGTATGTTTTGGGTCATTGTCCTGCTGCATAACTCAAGAGTGCTTGATCTTGAGGTCATGAACTGATGGCCGGACATTGGCCTTCAGCAGAATTCATGGTTCCATCAATCACAGCAAGTGGTCCAGGTCCTGAAGCAGCAAAGCAGCCCCAGACCGTCACACTGCCACCACCATGTTTGACTGTTGGCATGATGTTCTTTGTATCAAATGCCTTTTCCAGACTGATAGATTTTAATCACTTTGTTTCTCATTTGTTCTTGAATGTCTTTGGATGGTGGCATGATGTGTTTCTTTCTGAGATCTTGTAGCCTACTTCACTTTGTCTGACAGCTTTTATTTAAGGGATTTCTTCATTCAACAAATCTGGCCTGGGTGTGGCCAGTGAAACTGAACTCAGCTTTCCAAAAACTGTGGTTAATCACAGTTAACTCATTATTTAACAAGGGGGGCAATTACTTTTTCACATAGGGATTTTTTTTCCCTAAAGTGTAAGTGAACCCACAGCTCAGAGTTAACTCTGCCCACTTCAGTAATTGAAAGAATGCACGGGGGGGGCAGGGTTTTCCAGATGGGGCGGGAGTGACAGTGACGTCCCCTTGCCAGACAGTGACACAGAGTCCCGCAGCACTGCTGCCTCAGAGCGATTTTTAGAGGTGGAGGATTTTTCCCCTCCAGAGTCCCCAGCAGGCTGTAGTGTGGTAGTGGACTGTGGTGGTCCTGAGAACTACTTGTTCGGGCTGTTTTCTCCAGCACCAGTGTTACTAAAGCCGGACATTTCAGAGGCAAGGCAATGCAGGAGAGGATGGGAGTGGTCTCTGACTGGATGGGGGTGGTCTCTGATTGGATGGGGGTGGTCTCTGATTGGATGAGTGCATGGGAGTGGTCTCTGAATGGATAAATGGATGGGAGTGGTCTCTGAACGGATGTGAGTGGTCTCTGAATGGGTATATGAATGGGAGTGGTCTCTGAATGGATGGGAGTGGTCTCTGAATGGATGAGAGTGGTCTCTGAACAGATGGGAGTGGCCTCTGAATGGATGGGCGACGTCTCTGAATGATGAATGGATGAGAGTGGCCTCTGAATCGATGGGAGTGGCCTCTGAAATGAAGGGATCGGCCTCTGAATTTATGGGAGTGGTCTCTGAACGGATGGGAGTGGCCTCTGAATTGATGGGAGTGGCCTCTTAATGGATGGGAGTGGTCTCTGAATGGATGAATGGATGAGAGTGGTCTCTGAACAGATGGGAGTGGCCTCTAAATGGATGGGCGTGGTCTCTGAATGGATGGGAATGGCCTCTCAATGGATGGGAGTGGCCTCTGAAATGAAGGGAGTGGCTTCTGAATTGACTGGAGTGGTCTCTGAACGGATGGGAGTGGTCTCTGAATGGACAGTAGTCAGTTAAAGGCGGGAACGTTCTACCTTGTATATACAGTGTGTGACGTAGAAAATCCGTGTATGATTTGTTCAGTCAAGACTTGATTGAAAATTGAATAACAAAAAAATTAATAACAACTCATTTTTCATTTACCTGTTTTATAAACCGAATCAAATAATGAGAAAAAGGGATCATTGTTTGTTTTCATTTCTGAAACGAAATCAGATAAACAAGAAACAGTTTGTCTGTTTGTCTTTTGCCAATTATGTTGGAATCAAAGATGGAATACGAAAATAAACAGCCATAAGCAGTCAGTTTGATTTCAGTATTTATTTGTGTAACCTGGTGCTGGTGTTTTGCTCAGAAAAGCATCCTGAGAATCACGTGCCTATCGCTGAGGCGTTTACACTTACTGTAATGATATATGGAACGCCGGCACAGAGTTACACTGCTCCTCAGCGATGGGCACGTGATTCTCGGGATGCTTGTTGGAGCACAACACCTGCACAGAGTAATCAAACTGATTGCTTGTTGCTGATTTGTCACATTCCGTTCTTGATTCCAACCTAAATATCCAAAAAACAAATTGTAATTTGTTTATTTGATTTAGTTTCTGAAACAAAGATGAGGAAAAACAACATTTTTTAAATTATTTGTTTTGGTTTTAAAATCAGATAAATGAAAACTAGCAAAAAAAAATTCATTTATTTGTTATTTGATTAGTAATCCAATATTAAATGAAAGAATGGTACACTGATTGTAGACACCTACTGATGGTAGATTTCTACGTCACATAAGCCCTGCCTTTTCAGAAAAGATTTTTCAAAGCAGAGTTCTGTTTAGGCTAATTAAAGGCCATAAAATGATGATTTTTATCAGTTTGGTGCAAATGTCAGAAATAACACCAGCATTGATGTGTTTTATCATAGTTCAGTCAGATGCTTCAGTGTACAGCTGAAAAAATGTTAAAATGTTCACTTCTTTAAAAAAATATAATCATCATTTAGAAACCACATTTTCTGTTTACTTGAGTTGTAAGCCAATATAAATAAGCTCATAATGGCATAATTTATTGAGTATCTTTATATATTGAAGACCTCTTTGGTAGGACGTTGCACTGTCATTCTTTTTTAAATTTCATACATTTATTTATTTCAGTAAAATTACTTTTTAGACATGTAGAATAGAAATCTAAGTGGGCCTGAGACCCTGAACTGTTAATTAGATTAGGGCTGAATGATTTGAGAAAATAATATAATCGCGATTTTTTTTACCCAACATTACGATTGCGATTTAATGTATGATTAGTTCCTCATCTCATGCATTTCATAACAAAAACAAGCAATCAATTTTTCCCAAACTATAACTGACACAATGTTAGATTAAACTAGGGCAGACTTTTTTTTTTTCGATGATTTTTTTCTGATGATTTTTTGCAAATTTGATATGAACTGTTGTATTAAAGGGAACGATATCTTTTATATAATTCTCTAATTTAATAAGAAAAACATACAATAATAAAGAAAATATGATTTTTTTTGTACACTATTTTGAAAATATGCCACTAGAATGATTGCATGATATGTCATGCATAACATCTCTGCTGCAAAAAAAGTTCTAAACTGGTATTTTGACACAAATTTCAGGTTTAGGAAATATTAAATCTTCTGCGATTTGAAAGTTGCAGCAGGTCATATTGCTATTCAATCTAATTTGCGATTAATTGCCCAGCCCCAATTTATTTAGATAATGTTAACGAGGGACGTTTTCAAGTTCCTAGTTAAGAAAAAGAAATAATGTGTTGCATTTGCCTCAACTACTGTCCTAAACTGTGACTTTAAAACACATACACGTACATAAACCCAAATTTGTGTGTACTGTCACCACCCTGCTATACAGCATATATATTGATATACTAAATGGTAAATAAATGGTCATTCATACGTTTATATTCACTGTGTTTAATCAGATGGGGGCTGAGCCTGGTATAATACAATAAACAAGTAATCAGTCGACCTCTAACCCAGGTTTCTTTTCCTATCCACCTCTCTTTTTCTCTTTTGCTTTGTACTCTAAGATAACACGGATGGAGTTCGTTCACACCCGAAGCCTGATTTATCGAGATGTGAAGCCTGAGAACTTTTTGGTAGGCCGACCTGGCTCCAAAAGACAACACACCATCCACATTATAGACTTTGGACTGGCAAAAGAATACATAGACCCAGAGACCAAGAAGCACATCCCATACAGAGAACACAAGAGTCTGACTGGAACTGCTAGATATATGAGCATAAACACACACCTGGGGAAAGGTAAGCATCTATCGTGCTATGTTCGCACAAATGTACCTCTCATATCATGGATGCGTAAATAGATGTGGAAGACATTTAAGAGCTGCTTATGTGATCTCCCTCACACTCTCAGAACTTTTGAGAGTAGTTATAAATATTCCGTACAATAATGTTGCCTTAAGAGGGTTGTCAGTGTGGATAGAAAATGTTTTTATTAGAGATTATTGAATGATGAGTTTTGGTAAAGTCCCTGTAAAGCACAGGTGTCAAACTCAAGGCTCGGGGGCCAAATCTGGCCTGTGAAATGGTTAAATCCGACCCTCAAGATGATCTGATATTTCTGTTCTAACTGTCCCATCAGTCTGAGGTCTGCAGATTTCCTCAAGTTTAAAAATGTGAACATATCCTTGATGATTTAAGATTTCCTTGTTAAGTCATCAAATCTAAAAAAGTAAGGAGTGACAGTATTTAGATAAGAAGTCAGGAATGTGGGAAAAGAAATTAATTGTGTTTTAATTTCACAATCAGGACTCACACTTAGGATTTTGACTTTTATTTAATACTTTGAGCATTTCAGCTCATAATTTTGACTTCTCATATAATATTTTGAGCTTTAAGATTCATAATTTTAATTTTTTAGTGATATTTTGACCTTTTTAACCAGTTATTCTGTATTTTATCTCATATTTTCAACTCCAAACTTTGACTTCATGATCCCATAGTTTGACCTTTTAGACTCACAATTTAAAATTTTCAATCATATTCTGACTTTTAATTTCATGATTACAAATTGTATTTTATATTTTGACCTTTTAAACTCATGGTTTTGACTTTCTTTCTAATATATTTGCCTTTAAAAACATTAATTTTCAATTTCATGTTTTGACTTTTTTGAACTAATAAATGTACTTTTCTCAGATTGTGAACCTTTAAACTTATCTTGTTAACTTAATGTCAAAATCATGTGTCATCAGTGCTGTTTTTTTCCCCATTTTTCATTACTGGTGAAACAAGGTTGACAGTTTCTGGTTAAAAAGGTGACCCTGTTAGGCCCTCAGGCTAGTCCTGAATCCAGAATCCGGCCCTTTCTGGGATTGAGTTTGACACCCCTGCTGTAAATAAATAAAAAATGTGTATTTTAGGTTTTTTGTAGGGCAGAGGGCTGTGCCAGGCCAAAATTGCAGTATCAAAACATCACCGAATTCATAAAATAAATCTTAGAATTCATAAAAAAATCAGGCAGTAGTGCAGTGTTTCCCCTAAGATGGAGTTGTAGCAGCGGAGGTGAAGTGCAGCTTCGGTCATTCCCTGCATTAGTGTCAGGTCAGACTGTAGGAGGAATTGGACGCGCATGTTGCACGTACAGGTGGGAGGGAGAGATGACACTGCACAGGCAGGTGTTAATGCCAGGAAATCAGCAGGAATGGTCAGGTAGGATGTTAGCTGTCCGACGCAGGACTCTATCGCTACGTCCTGTCTGTTCAGTTCAGCGCTGTGTGGACGAGGAAAATGACAACTTTTTTTAACGTCTTGCTGAGCTCCATGTGTGAGTGTGCCGAGGGCGCGTTCTCCCGCTTACTTCCATGTAAACGCTTTTGCGCCGCGAGTGTCTGAAGCTGTCACCTCTCCCTCCCACTTTCTTTTGCGAAGAGAAGACTCGCCTTACTCAAATTCTGATTGGCTCTATGTTTTAGCTGACCAATCCAACCGACAAATGCAACACATATTAGTCAATTAGTGGCTGATAAGGACATGAGGGACGAAATACAGAACAAGTGGCGTCCTGTATTGAATCAATACAGGACACTGCATTTAAATGCAGCAGTGGCGATGCGCTGCTGCTGGCTGCATATAGGGGAAACACTGTAGTGAGCAACTGTAAAATACAGCATGTCTGTTGACCACGCCCACTTTCAGGAAATCCTCTCTGTCCAGCAGATTTTGTAGGTGATGTGTGATTTGAATTGCTGCTGAAGAGATTCAGTTTCCTGATTTTAGCTCTTCAAAATAAAAGTCTTTAATCATCATGGGAAGCACAGACTTAAATAGTGACAAATTTGATATTTTCGTTAACACTAGGGGTGTGACAAGACTCTTGGGCCCACGAGAACAAGACAACATGACATTTTACACTTTTCTAATGTTGGAAAAAAATACATGACTGGAAATATGTCCCTTATAACACTCAGGTCTATTCAGAAATGTTTGAAGGGGGCATATTTTACTCTTTTAAGACAAGTTTATTTTGGTCTCAGAGGTCCCAAAAACATGCCTGTGAAGTTTTTTTTGCTGTAAAACCCCTCCAGTATTGGATTTTTGCATATCTAAAAACCCCTCTGTTTTAGCCCTGCTCAGAATGAGCTGTTTCTGTGTCTGTGGCTTTAAATGTTAGTGAGCTGTCTGACTCCGCCCCTCTCAGGACATGGATGTGGCTCTCCTGATGTTATAGACACTTTTATCCAAAGTTAAGGACCTGGCTGGGATTTGAACCATCTACCTCTCAGACAGAAGTCAGAGTAGTAACCCACTGATCCAGCATCCCAGCTGGCAGCTGAGAGGAGGATCAGGAGAAGAGGGCGGGACTTTCCTCCAAGTGGGGAGGGCCAACCAAACCTGGGGGTGGGGCTAACTCCCCACGTGAGGTCATAAAAGGGAAAAATCTGAGAACAGCTTGTTTTAGCACACATTTTCTGAAAGGTGGAGAAAGAGAGTATTAAAAAATAGGGCTGTCAATAGATTAAAATTTTTAATCGTGATTAATCTCACAAATTCCATAGTTAACTCGTGATTAATCGCAAATTAATCACACTTTTTTTGTCTGTTCTGAATGTACCTTACAGTACTATTTCTCAAGATTTAAATACCCTTATCAACACAAGTGGACTAAAATGCTTTCTTTATGCAAATGTTTGTTCATGTCAACAACCCAAAACAACAACAGATAAAGATAAAGAAAATTCTCTAGTCTGAGCTCAAAGATACTGAACGCTGCAAAAATATGCTGAGAGCATAACATGGTAAACTCAAGCCACATTACTGAATAATAACACAATGTAGAGTCAAACTTTAGACTTCTAGAAGTTAACTCTGTTCTCAGCAGCTGAACACTGAACAACAGATCTCATCATCACACATGGACATAAAGAAGTCAAGTCTCTGCTGAGAGCTCAGCAGTAAGGCACAGACACATCTAATGGTGTTTCACTGTTCTGATGTGAGTAAGGTGGACACATCTGCCCTGCTCAAGAGAAAAAGCAATTACTTAACAAATGTCTGCTATTATTTAGCATATTTTTACTTTCAAACTAAAAAATGTAGTCCAAATGTAAAATAAATGCTGACAGTAAGAAATGAAGGAATAGCAGAGGTAATCTGCCTGTCTAGTTTTAGTCTTTAAATGAAATGTCTTTAAATGAAATGTATTTTCAATGTTGTCATCAAACATATTCTACCATACTCTGTCCACACAAGCATGACTTTTGACAGCTCCTGCCCCCTCTATGAATACTCACTCCTCATTGGCCAATAGTCTTTCCCTTACCCTGTCACCTACAAATATATTTAGCCACGCCCCCCTCTACTGGTTACACAAGTCATTACTTCCTCCAAAAACTGACCCTCCCAAATGTGGTCCTTGTGTTGTCACACCCAAACAACTCTCTCATACTTCCCAATCTGCTTCTAATATAAGCCCAGTGTCATCTACCCTCACCCCTTTGTCCATTCCTGTGATAATTACTGAAAGACCTGATGAACCATATTATACACCAACTGTTTTGCCTCATAGTAGTAACAGGAACAACTTAATTCCTATAAACCCTGCCCCCCTTTCTGTGCCCTATGCCTCAGCTCCTCTCAGGGTTGCACTGGTGAATGCTCGCTCTATATCTAATAAATCATTTCTGCTCAATGACATAATCCAATCCAAAAATCTAGACTTCATGTTTATAACTGAAACCTGGCAAAGGACCAATGAAGATGCCCCCCTAATTGAGTTATGCCCTCATGATTTCTCCTTCATAAGCTTGCCCAGAACTTCTGGCCGTGGTGGAGGACTTGCTGCTGTGTTTAAAAATAATTTTTCTTGCCGTTTGGTGAACACTGGGTCATTTTCTTCTTTTGAACTTCAAATGATTAAAATTGGCCATTCTAACCCCTTTTATGCCATTTTAGTCTACCGCCCACCTGGCCCAAATAGTTGTTTTTTAACTGATTTCAGTGATTTTTTGTCCTCCATCTTAAAACTCCCCAGATTTTTACTTCTTGGTGATTTTAACATTCACATTGATGAGGTCTCCGATAAGTTTGCTTCTGACTTTCTAAGCATTACTGAGTCATTTAATCTGACCCAGCATGTAACAGGCCCTACTCATGTCAGAGGTCATACATTAGACCTTGTCTTTACATTTGGTTTAAAAGTTGACTCTGTTGTTTCTGAGGAATTTTTTATCTCCAATCATTATGGTATCTTATTTGATCTGTCCTTCAACCTAGATACTCTGCCCTGCCGTCGAAAAATCAAATCTCGCATCCTTAATCATCTCACTGCAGAAAAGTTTTCTGCGTCCTTTCATTCCTGCCATTTGACATTACTGGGTGATACTGACATACAAGTACAGTCTTTTAATGAGCACTGTCTTTCTGTTTTGGATGAAATTGCTCCCTTAAAATCCAGACTGGCCCCTTCGAAAAAGCCGCCCCCCTGGTCAAATGATAATATCCGCTCCTTTAAGCGAACATGCCGTAAAGTAGAACGGTTGTGGAAATCCACCCGTCTTTATGTCCATCATCAGCATCTAAAAGAGCTTTTAACTGAATTTAATAGTATGGTTAAGGATGCCAGAGATAAGTATTTTGCAAATCTTGTAACACAGAACAGACATAATCCTAGAGTCCTGTTTGAAACTATTAATAATGTTGTCTCTTCTCCATCACCCACCCCCCCAATTTCCTCTGATGATGAGTGTGAAAGATTTCTTTCCTTTTTTGTTAGCAAGATCAATGACATCCAAGCACAAATCACTCCATCTTTTTCTTCTGCTGTTCCCTGCCCACCTCACCAAACAATCCTGGACAAGTTCTCTCCCATCTCCCTACAAGATCTAAAGAATCTGGTTAGAACTATGAAAATTTCCTCTAGTCCCTTTGATATATTGCCCACCCAGCTACTAAAATCTGCAATAGATTCCATTGGCCCATACATTCTTTCAATTGTCAATAAATCATTAGAATCTGGTCACGTTCCTTCATATTTTAAACATGCAGCCATTCAACCACTTCTCAAAAAAACAAACCTGGACCCCTCTCTGCCCCAAAACTATAGGCCCATTTCAAAACTACCCTTTATTTCTAAAATTCTAGAAAAAGTGGTTGCCAAACAACTTACAGCTGCCTTGGACACTCATAACATCCTGGATAAGTTTCAGTCTGGTTTTCGTCAGTCCCATTCAACCGAATCAGCCCTTCTTAGAGTTTTTAATGACCTCCTGATCAGCTGTGATGAAGGTAAATGTTCTGTGTTGGTTTTATTGGATCTCAGTGCAGCCTTTGACACTGTGGATCATATTATTTTAGTTGATAGGCTGAAGCAGTGGGTGGGCATTTCTGGCTCAGCCATTGATTGGTTTTCCTCTTACCTGTCAGAGAGAACATTCTCAGTCACTGTTAACAGCCACAGCTCTTCAAATTCCCCCCTGGTCTGTGGAGTTCCCCAAGGTTCAGTCCTTGGCCCAACATTATTTTCCTTGTACCTGCTCCCACTCAGCCACTTAATCAACAGTTTTAAAGACATATCTTATCATTGTTATGCAGATGACATCCAGCTTCATATATCTTTTACACCTCAAAATTACACTAAAGTGTCGGTTTTACTCAGTTGTTTGAGTGCCATTAAAGACTGGATGTCAGACAATTATCTACAGCTAAATGCTGACAAAACAGAGGTCCTTGTCTCGGCCCCAGATGGTTTAGTGCCAGGGATTTTGGAGGAACTTGGTACCCTGTCTACTTATGTAAAACCTGTTCTTCGTAATCTTGGTGTTTCATTTAGCCACTCTCTATCTCTAGATCAACATGTCAATAATCTGGTCCGTTCTTGTTTTTTCCAACTAAGAAATATCGCACAACTCAGACACATTGTTTCTACAGCTCAGATGGAGATGGTTATTCACACTTTCATTTCCTCCCGTTTAGACTACTGCAACTCACTTTTCACCTGTCTTAGTAAAACATCTATATATCGTCTACAATTAGTACAAAACGCTGCAGCCAGACTACTTACCAAGTCTTCAAAAAGGTCACACATCACACCAATTCTGTATTCTCTCCACTGGCTTCCCATACACTTCAGAATACATTTTAAGATTCTTGTGTTTACTTTTAAAGCCCTGCATGGTCAGGCACCAACCTATATTATGGAGCTCCTAAAACCTTACAATCCCAGCAGGACTCTTCGGTCCTCTGATCAGGGTCTGCTGGTTGTTCCACACTCCAGACTAAAAACTAAAGGTGACTGTGCATTCAAGGTCATTGCTCCAACTCTTTGGAACTCACTTCCATTGAATTTAAGATCAGCAGAAACAGTTGATTCTTTTAAAAAGCAACTTAAGACCTACTTGTTTGGTCTGGCCTTTACTTAATCTGTTTTGTGTACTGTGTATTCTCTTATTGTACCTTTGCATTAATTGCTTGTGTTTCTTTTACCTTTTTGTAAAGCACTTTGTGACCTCGCTGTTCTTTAAAGGTGCTATAAAAATAAACTTATTATCATTATTATTTTAGTTTTAGTCTCATTTTAGTCATTTCTTACGTTTTAAGTTTTAGCTGACAAAAACTTAAAACATTTTAGTCCAGTTTTAGTCCATAAAAAGTCCTCACATTTTAGTCTTTACTTTTAGTCCAAGCATTTATTTTTTTGGGTTAAATCTGGTACCAAATCACGGTAGTGTGTTCTCTGCCAAACCTGGGGTCCCTGCTTTCTACAGCTGAGAGACAGAAAAGATACAGCTGCATTGTTTTTGACAGATTTACCCACAGTGGAGAAATATCACAGATTTTGAATGTCCGACAAAAACTACATTACATTTTAGTCTAGATTTAGTCATCTTGACAAAAACTAAACTTACTATAGGTCAGTTTTAGTCAACACAGATCTATTTTTGTTAGTCTTAGTATAGTTTTTGTCGTGGAAAAAAAGGCTGTTGATGAATAGTTTTAGTCAGTTTTAGTTGACGACATTAACACTGATTGGTACTTGGTGTTGAAGCAGGGAGACTGTAACCTTCTGCTCCTGTGGTCCTGGCGTAGGATGTGTTCATTTAAACACCGTTATTGTTGTGTGTCTTTCAGAGCAAAGCAGGCGGGATGATTTGGAAGCTCTTGGCCACATGTTTATGTACTTCCTGCGTGGCAGCCTACCCTGGCAAGGACTCAAGGTGGGTAGGCATCTGAACCATCATCCAGAGTGTTTGGGTTTGTAGTCAGCAGTGCTGTCCCATAAGTGGGCCTACAACAGGGTACAGTAGGCTCATTTCACTACTTTGCACTTCCTTGCATCCTATCTACTCAGTTGACCTGGAAACCATTCTCCCTCTGTTATGATGAAAATCCTTCTAATCCTTTAAATGTACGAGATTGAGCAGAAAGGAGTCCTTAAGTCTGAGCAGTCTCGGAGTGAGGGTTCACCAGTGTACGTTTCATGGAAGGTTCTGAGGCACAGCATCTGCCAAAATGCATCACTTTTTACCCAGTTTATTCCCACAGCGCATTGGTGACGAGATATATCACTAAATTGTTCAAAGTAATTCAAGACAATTTAATTTCAAAGAATTGTGACATCACATGCGTAGGGCTGTAACTGCATTTGTATTGATACTGATACATCTGAGCGAGTTCAAAAGGCAGTCATACGCGGCAGAATTCACACCTTATTCCAGGTGGCGCTAATTCTCATAACTGCTAATAAACAACAATCAAGGACGTAAAAGACAGAGGACAACACACAAAAGCCTCGTTTCCGCCCAGTGGTCCAGTTTGTTTCAGTACGCTTTGGTATGGTTCGGTGCACTAAACACCAAAATAGTTAGCATTTCCACAGACAGCCGTGCCCTGACTCGGTGGGCAGGCTGTAAAGGCATGAATGTGACGTCGCAGTCAGCACGAGTCCACTGGTCCAGCTGTTCAGTTATGGAAAGGATGAGTGACAGAAATCAGCAGGGAATAAGCAGTGAACAGCTTAATTTCAGCTGAAGTGCTGTCTTTTAACTACATCTTAATGATGTTAGCCACTGTCAGTACAGATCCTCAGCTGATGGAATATGTGTACAGAAATGTTTAGATTCGTAGCAGTACGTTAATATGTGAATATATTTAGTCTAGAACAGTTTTTATGACATAATGTAAAGTTTAGCGCTGTACTGTGAGAATTCACCACATTAAAAATAAACTAAAGGTTTAACTGATGTTAAAATCAAACTAGATTAAGTCAGAAATCCTGGGTGCGCTGATCTGGGTTAGAATAGGCTCCAGCCTGAAGTTTTTTAAACACATTCAACAACAACAGAGCGATGTCTTCACAGGTTACCAAGATTAATAACATCTACAATACAGAGTGTCAGCTGATCTAAAGCTTCATATTCACCAAACTTCAGTTATAAATAACTTTGAAAAAATAACAGAATTTATTATTTTTTAAACTGTATTAAATTGCATTAAAATAAATTGGCTGAATAAATTACATTACATTATTAATAGTGCTGCAACCTCCTTCCAAAAGGTCTTCAATGAATAAAGATATTAATGAACAAATACATTTTTTACTGACTAGGTTATTTTAATTGATATATTGGCATATTTATACCCATTCTTTAAACACTAAAATTTCCCAGCCAACTTGAACATACCATCATACAACCATAAGTTAGCTTAAGTATGCTAATTAGCATCTATCCTGCAGATTTCAACACAGACTTCAGCACTTGATTACTTTTTTAACCAGTGGGACCTACTACAAAGTTTGAGAGAACTTTTTACAGCTTTACATCTTGGCGGATAAAGAGGTTAGAGCCGTCTGAAATCTGAGGATAACTTTACCTGTGACATAGCTGCAGACATGATGGAGTGCTCTCTCCCCCCCCTCCGAGGCTGATGGTTGAAGGTATTGCATTTAGAATTAAATAATTCTAAATTAAACTTTATGTTGCACCCAAAAAAAAGAGATCATTTTATTCTCATTAATCTACACTCAGTACACCATCATGACAAAGTGGAAACACAGGTCTTGATTTTTTTTTTCAAATTTGTAAAAATAAAAAAAGTGAAATATTACAGTGACATGAGTACAAAACCCTTGATATGTAGCTCAGGTTCCTCCATGTCTCTGGTCTTTGTTGAGATGTTTAGATGTTTCTACACCTTGACTGGAGTCCACCTGTGCTAAATTAACCTGGTTGGACATGATTTAAAGGCTCACACCTCTCTATAGAAGGCCTCACAGCTGACAATGATATCAGAGCAGAAACCAGGGGTCAAAGGTCAAAGGAGCTGCAGAGCTCAGAGGCAGGATTGTTGACAGGAACAGATCTGGGGCAGACTACAGAAACATTTCTGCTGCTCTGAACCTCCACTCTGCTTCTGTTCCCCCAAAGCATGACCGTGTGTTATCATGTACCTTTGGATGTGATTATCTCAGACAATAGGCTGCAAGCTTGTTTGTTCATTTTGTATCGAAGAGTACACTGTTATTTTATTTCTTATTTTTTAGATATGTTAACATGTCTTATTTGACATATTTCAGCTGAATTCTTATTTAGTTGATTGTAATGTCAGGTTGACATTAAGGACATGCTTGTGCAACACATGCATTTGAACCGGTGATGACGGAGTTTTAAAATCTATTTCAGGGCGCGAATTTTACGATGACAGTACTGGATACCAGTTTACCGCCCACCACATGCTCTATAGCACTGATCGTCAACTGGCGGCCTGGGGGCCATATCAGGCCCTCCAAAGCTTCCTGTCCGGCTCCCAGACGATCATTAATTTCAGAAAAGGAGGAAAAGAAGATGCCGTGGTTTTAAGAGACTCCTTTGGCTCTGAATGTCTGTTAAATCCACCCCAGAAGCAATTAATATTAAAATAGTTTGAGAAGGACTTCACATTTGATCTGTTCTGCAGAAATTTACTGTCATAATCAAAAAAATAGGGTCAAGGTTGGCAGAAGTGCTGCAAAAATGACCAGATATAGTGGTGAAAAGAGGTTAAAATGTGGCAAAAATTGGTAAAACAGGAAAAAAGGGGCAAAAAGTATCAAAAATTGACAAATGACAAAATGATGCAAAAAAAGTAATGTAAGGGGTTAAAAAGTGACATAAATAGGCGCGCCGGTAGTCAAGTGGTTAAGGCACATGCCATATACGCAGGCGACCCGGGTTCGAATCCGGCCCGTGGCACTACCTCCTGCATGTCTCTCCCCGCTCTCTCCCCTGTTTCCGACTCTATCCACTGTCCTATCAAATAAAGGCAAAAAGGCCAAAAATAAAATCTTAAAAAAAAAAAAAAAAAGTGACATAAATAGAAGAAAAGTGGCAAAAATGGATAACAGAGAGACTTAAAGGGATAAAACATGCAGGAAAAGGGGTTAAAGAGAGGCAAAAAGTGGGTTAAAGATGCAAAAACGTTTTAAAATAATTTAATACTGGCGTTAAATCACAATTGTGGAGGGCCCATTCTCTGTGATTTTCAGGGGCCCAGCCAACTCTGTTGTCAGGCCTGGGATAGATCTCACTGGTAATGCCTGAAAATGCCCTGCTTTTTGAAAGAGGATACAAATACTGCTACAGTAATATTTCAATCAGACCAGAATATTTATTTAATTTTTGTGTATTTGAAAGTCCAGCCCCCAGAGTCTCTGTCTAGACTGAATTTGGCCTTTGTGCAAATGTACTTGATGACCCCTTCTCTACAGGCCACTGGGGAGTATTTAAAATGGGGGCAGCTGGGCTTAGTGGTAGAGGTGGGTGTCTCTCAACCAGAAAGTTGTGGGTGCAATCTTCAGCTCCTGCAGTCGAACGTCCATCCATACATTGTCTTTGTTTGGGGTCAGGAGGAGCTGAAGCCGATCCCAACTGTCAGAGATGAGGTACACACTGGACTGGTCGCCAGTAAATTACAGGACTGACATATAGAGACAGACAAGCAGCCTCGCTCAGACTCCCACCTACATGCGAGCTGGAGTCATCGATTAACCTTATCAGCATGTCTTTGGTCTGTGGAAGGAAGCTGGATTATCCATGTGCATGAATCCGTCTCAGCATTTGAACTAGGAACTGTCTTGCTCATAGGCAACAGCGCTAACCCCTTTGCCTCTGTGCAACCCCTCAGGCAGGTTACTTGACCCTTAAATGTGTAAATGTGTATGGATACAAGTGAACAGATTTGCTAATAATGATGAACTCTTTACCTAACAGCCTTCACCATCGGTTTGTGATTGTAGTGTGAGTGGGTAATGCTGCACCAGTTGTGCACAAAGACTATTGTGGTGTATTTCTATTATGGCGTCTTTCTTTAATTGCCTTGAATTTTTAATCTTTCATGAATAAATTTGTATCTCTCTTGTTTTTAGGCTGACACTCTGAAAGAACGTTATCAGAAGATAGGGGACACGAAGAGAGACACACCGATAGAGGTCCTCTGTGAAAACTTCCCAGGTTTGTATTAAAGAAACTCTCCTCTAGGCAGCTGTTGAATGCTCAGGCCAGCATATTTAAATTTCAGTTTTGTTTGTTGTGACTATGAAATGTGTGTGTGTGTGTTTTGTTGACCTCTGTTTATGTTACAGAAGAGATGGCCACCTACCTGCGGTATGTGCGTCGCCTTGACTTCTTTGAGAAGCCAGACTATGATTATCTGAGGAAACTCCTTACGGACCTCTTTGATAGAAACGGATACATCTTTGACTACCAGTATGACTGGACTGGAAAGCCTCTGGTTAGTGTGGATTGCCTGTTTTAAGTTGCACACAAATAGTCTAAGATTAACTTGTGCTAGGTTTAGAGGAGATTTAAATTTGACTGGTCACTTCAACAATGCCAGTTGTTTAAATAGGAAAAGATAAGGTTATGACATTAGGTGAGACCAGTGTTCATTTTGGCAGCTATTTTTAATTTTAGTCTTAGTTTTAGTTTTTAGATAAAATGTCTTTTAGTTTTAGTCACATTTTAGTCATTTCTATCCTTTTTAGTTTTAGTATAGTTTTAGTCCATAAAAGTCCTCACATTTTAGTCTTTACTTTTAGTCCAAGCATTTATTTTTTTTGGTTAAATCTGGTACCAAATCACGGTAGTGTGTTCTCTGCCAGACCTGGGGTCCCTGCTTTCTACAGCTGAGAGGCAGCATAGATACAGATGCATTGTTTTTGACAGATTTACCCACAGTGGAGAAATATCACAGATTTTGAATGTCCGACAAAAACTACATTACATTTTAGTCTAGTTTTAGTCATCTTGACAAAAGCCAAACTTAGTTTTTGTCAGTTTTAGTTTATGTCACAGTTACTGTTTATGTCACACACAGACGGCTGATAAACTTTACTTTGGCTTGGTTTAGTACTTCTCTGATTATAATCTGATGATGAGCAGAAAAATTAAGTAGATATATTCATCATCAACCGTGTCTCATGAGGAAGATGAGACGCTAGCAATTTAAAAATAGCTTGTTGTCATAAAAACTCCAGCGGAAATTTAATTTAGTCTCTGTTACAATGCGAGACTGGATAAAAACAAAAGTGCTGGACCGTCAGGCGTTCATGTAATCCATGATATTTACCTCACTTTGTGTTTTAAATGTCCGCTAAAACAGGAGAGAGGAACGATTTTAGATTTCCAACTAAATATTTAGTCTTTCACTTTAATCTGCTTAAAGTCTCTCTGTTCCAGTACTTTTGCTTTCCTAAAAATTTGGTGTTCCATTTCAAATAAATCTATCTCCTAAGTTGTTTATCCAATCCAGATGTAAACACCTGGAAATAAAAACTGAAATGTTGATCTCTTGTCTCATATTCATCGTTTGTTGTCAAACCCAAATGTTTTGAGTCTACAGCAAAAATAAAGGAATTGGGCCCACCATTCCAATACTTTTGGAAGGGACTGTATAATGAAAATCATGGACAACTTTACAGTGTCATTAACTCGTTCTCTATGCTCCATTCTTGGTACAAATGCAATGCACACTATCTTTCTAACAAAATAAGAATTCAGACTAACATGTTAACATGTCTTATTCAGACTAATGCAATCAGTGAACTCTTTCTTACTGTAAAGTAAGTACTTCAAAGCTTTTGATTTGTTTTTGCATTTATTTCAGCCCACCCCTATCGGTCCAGTATCCAGTGAGACTCCTCTTCAAACAAGTAACCGAGATAAAGTGCTGCAGACCAAAAACCAGGTATAAACCCTTACTCTGTTCAAACATACAACATTAACAGTTTTTTTTTAACTCTGATGGTTTGCTATCCATGTTATTGCAGTTTAGTCATACTTTCACACGCTGGCATGCCAACAACATGAAGCAGTTGTTTCACACTCATACTCCATCAACTTCAAAAACCAAAGCTGGAAACTTGCTTGGTTTCCTTTTCAATCAACACAAAAAAAAGTTATTATGCTCTTAACAAAATAAGGCTTTGTAATCAAATGAGGTAAGTGGTCCAAGGAATTGAGCTTTTACGGCGCTTTTCTAGTCATCTGACGACACAAAGTGCTTTTACACTGCAGGTCACACTGACCCATAACAACCATACTCTCTACATTCATATACTGATGGCAGAGGCTGCTATGTAATGTCCATCAGTATTAGCTAAAGCCATTCATATGCATCCATTCACAGCCCACTGACACAGCAGTGGAGGAAAATTGGTGTCTTACCTAAGGACTATTGCTGCAGGAGCTGGGTTTTAGGGATGGGTGGTAATATGGTTATAATGAATCCAGGAGTATTTAAGAATATCCATGGTACTGCTTTAATGTCATGAAGACAGTGCTATTTCATGAGCTTATGTTTATAATAAATCATTCATCCTAAGAACGGGCTTATTTTTCAACAAAAGGTCTTCCTCTTCAGACATGCTCATTTACTCATGCATCATAGGCAGGCACTGGGCCACCGCACCAGGCTATAGTCTTCTCTGAAGTCAGACTATAATACAGCGCCACTGGTTTAGATGCGATTCACAGACGTTTGAGTTAAAATTCTTTAGTTCTTCTTTCTGTGGGTGATTCGAACAAGAAAAATAATCTGAAGTTAATGTGAATAAGCACAGATGCTCCAGCATCAGGCACATTTAAACATTTTTAAAAATGTTGAAACTAAAATTAACCTTTTATATGCAATATTTAGATAAATGTTATTAGGTGGCTGCATGTATGGTTTGACCCCAAAAAATTCTAACAAAAGGTTTCTCAGTGGTTTACAGTAGTATCAGATGTACTAAAGAACATACTAAAAGTTTACCAAAGTTTGACCACTAGAAAGGTGTAATCTTCAAGATGGCGGCCATCAGGTCCTTAAAATGACCATTACTCCTTTGTATTCCTCCTAGACCAGGAATACTGGTGCCTGATACATGTTTTGGCCATGTAATATTCTAATTAGCATATTTGCATGATAGATAAGTGATTACAAGTAGAATTATATATTAAAGCAATTGGTTACAAGCATATTTATGTGAAAAAGTAAGTACAGACTGACCACTTTCTTCCATAGTAAAAAAGAAAAAGAAGAACAGTGCCTTCTGTGGCAAAATTTTCTTCATGCATGACAATGCACCATCTCATGCTGCAGAGAATCCCTCTGTGTCATTGGCTGCTATGGGCAAAAGGAGAGAAACTCATGGTGTGGCCCCCATCCTCCCCTGACCTTTAACCCTACTGAGAACCTTTGGAGCATCCTCAAGCTAAAGATCTATGAGGGTGGGAGGCAGTTCACATCAAAACAGCAGCTCTGGGAGGATATTCTGACATCCTGCAAAGAAATTCAAGCAGAAACTCTCCAAAAACTCACAAGTTCAATGGATGCAAGAATAGTGAAGGTGATATCAGAGAAGGGCTCCTATGTTAACATGGAACTTGGCCTGTTAAGATGTTTTTGATTGAAATAGCTTTGATTTCAGTAAATATGACCTCCTAATGCTGCAAATTCAACAAATGACCATTTTCAGTTCTTTACAACCAATAAAATGTTTTAAAACTCTGTTGTGCGTAATAATGTGGAACAGTGCATTTTGAGGTTTTTTTTTTTTTAATAATGGTTATCATTATGAAGTTTGTTCAGAAACATTTGAATAATGCTTTAACGGCTGATGACTCAAAAAATATCCTGTCATTTGCATTAATGTTTAGGAAAATAAGAGAAAAATGTCATTTGCTTAATAATGTGGAAAGCGGTTTAAAATTAGTCAAAACAGGGCTGCCACGTGAAGGCTCAGTACCGCTAACCCCTGTGTTGTATTTTTTTATATATATTTTTCATAATGCTTTTGTTTTGCCTTGGTTTTTTTTTTTTTTTTAAATGCTTTTCTTATTTATATATATTTTTTTTCTATTTTCTGCAGTTGTTTCCTCTTATTCTGGTTTATTTTTTATACTTTTTAGCACGGTGACCCTCACTAGATTTAACATTACTCGACACACTCTTCCTCCCATAGAGGATGATTATACTGATTCTCACAATTCCCAACTGGACATGGTCCACAAGCAGGCATGCATGGTAGTCCATATGCCCTGCAACTGCATCGTTGTGTTCGGCAGACAGTTGTGCAATTACAGTGGATCATCTGCAGGAGGCTTTCTGGGGCAGCAGTCTTACTGGTCATAACTGGCAGGAACCGGTTGTACACCAGTTTCCATCCCCAATCCACTGTGTTCATGTCACCTTCCTTTCTAATCCACACCATGATGTGGAAGTAAACTCTTTGGCAGTGGTATTTGGTTGAGGACTCAGTTTGAGGCAGACATTCTCGGCTAACAAATGATTTGGCTGTAACGATTTTCTTGCTAAACAAATGATTTGGCTGTAACGATTTTCTTGCTAAAACGGTTGTAGCGCAAAGAGGAAAATGAATCTGTACTCTTTCCACCAAACAACACTGCCGTTGCCTTGGTCCCATGGTCCTCTATTACATCCCTTGCTTGATGTGGAAGCAGAAACACATTTGCACAGGACTGGATGGTTGATTCACCATTCACAAGTTTCTGGAATGCTGTCTGTAAGTACTCAAGGATGAAGTCTGTTTGAGCAAAATGGTATACACTGTGCTGCCAACAACATTTCAATGAGGCAAGCCATTTCAAATGTCAGTGTTCTCTTCCACCATCTTCTGAATTGCTGAAAATTGTGAATTTAGTTTTGTTGGGTTTAGTAAAATGCCACCTTTATACTCAAAAACATCGATAGAGGAGGCATTACATATGTATCACCTTATTCCAATTGAAATGTGTGACCATTTTAGAGGGTTCACACACAGGCCTCTGTTCAGGATAACTCAGAGTTGTTTAAGATCAAAAGTTATACAACTCCAAATTAAGTTACTTTTGGGTGCAATAACTTTTACATTGAATGTGAAGTCTGTGTTTTGGCAAAAAAAAAAAAGGGTATGTGTCCAAAAACACATACTGAGTAGCAGTTACATGGCATGGCTAAATCGTTTACATCTCTGCTTCACCCCAAACAAAGATAAAACCTTAAAGTAATCTCACAAAATCATGTATTCCTTAAGTATGTAATCATGTCAATGCAATTTAGACAAGTCCAATGGATCCATAGACCTGGAAAACATGGTGTTAGACACCCAGATTGACCAGGTCAAATAATGAAGGAGTTAGGATTTTTTAAGGGCTTCCTGCCCATCTTGGACACCATCTTGAAAATAACACCTTTCTAGTGGTCAAACTTTGGTAAACTTTTAGTATGTTATTAAGGGCACCTAATACTACAAAACAGCTGAGAAACCTTTTGTTAGAATTTTTTTAGGGTTAGGTGGTGTTTTTTTCATATATGCAGTGGCCTATATCAGCAGTTGTTGGTTGTATGGGGTGCTGCTGACGTAGTCTATAGCTATTAGAAGCCTCCTGCAGAGTGAAGTCTGGACCAAGCTCACCACTGATGCCCACTGTAAAATAAAATAAAATCTAAAAAGCTGACCTATCTTCATCTGTCTTCATCAAAACATTCACAGTTGTAGATCATTGCAGTTTTCTCCCAAAGGGAGAGAGAAAAAAAGACAAAATTCTATTTCCTCCTCCATCCTGATGACGCGTGAAACCAGTGCTGCAGCTCTTCAAGTGCATAAACATGTGTTAAACATATTAAACACTCATGCACAGCTCTCAAGTGCTTGGTCCAACCTGCACCTTTTATAATGTGGCTTTTAAACACCTGGTGGGAATACCGTAACCTTGCATAGCCAATGGATTCCCCCATTTCTGTGTTTTTCACCGGTGAATCCATCTTGCAAAGCTCCCGTCTGAACCGTTAGGGCCCGGTTAGAAAGTGACAGGACCAATCAGCAATGAGGGGCAGTACTTTCAGGCACGGCGGAGTCATGACATAAGCAAGCAGCAACGAGAGGCCGGTGCAAATATGGTGGAAGAGATTAGTGTGGATGCTGCTAAAGCGCTGGTTTTATCAGAACTTGATGACATTTCTTTGTTAAAGAAGAACAAAGAACAGCAGTGAGTTGTTTTCTTTTCAAAAACGACAAAAGTCGAGTACTGACATGTCTACAGTCACCATGGTTCACGTTATGCAGTTCTCTATGGAGTTTACTCCTCAGTAGCGGCTACATCACGTGTTTTGTTGCTCTGATTGGCCCGTAAAGATGTGATACAAAACATTTATCCAAACCCCCTCAGAGTTTTTTTTTCAAAGCCTCTGCCCTTTCACAAACGCTGTGTATTGAAGCTTTTAAAGATGGATGTGTGAAGCAAATCCATCTGGTGTGTCAAGTTACAATTATATCATATATATGTATATTATAACAATACAATATAGATTGAACAAGGGCTGAACAATTTTGGGAAATAGATTTAACTGTGAGGGTTTTGACTCATATTGCAAATTGGATATCTATTGTTATATTGAAGGGAGTGAGATATATATATATATATATATATATATATATATATATATATATATAGTGCTTAACAAATTTATTAGACCACCACCCAAAGTAAGGTTTATGCCACAGCTGCCCTAAATTAACAGCAATGGTAAAAATTGGTAAAGCCAAAATCATTTTTTATGTTTCTGCAATGGTTAATATGCCAATATGTAGAAGCTCTTTATCCCAAATGATATTTTTAATGCTAAAATATAATTATTATTGTTATCCATAAATTTTCAAATTTACTGATTTACAAAAAAACTGAAAAAAAGTAAAGCACATAATTATTTCTTGATTAATATGTGAAAAATTATAGTTATTTACTGTCATTCCTGAAGAGAAAAATGAGTTTTAGTGGTTGAATCTTATGCTTGATTCATTTCTGACTTCTTAGAGAAGCCCAGTGAGCCAGCTCAAATTTGGGTATAAAAAAATAAATTCAGTTTGAAATTCCTCATTCCTGTTCAAAATGGTAAAACGTGGAGAGCCCACTGAAAATGAAAGAGTCCGCATTAAAGCACTTCATGATGCTGGATGGTCTTTGAGACAGGTGGTCTAATAAATTTGTTAAGCACTGTATGTTTTTTTTTTTTTTTATGATTTATTTTTGGGTGTTTCGTGCCTTTATTCTATAGAGGACGACAGTGGATAGAGTTGGAAATCAGGGGGAGAGTAGGAGAGACAGGCAGTAAAGGGCCATGGGCCGGAGTCGAACCCTTGCCGCCCGTGTACAGTGGTTGCGCTTTAGACCGCTTGGCTATCAGTGTGCCCCGGGAATGATAATTTTTATATATTTCTCATATTCAATAATAAAAACATACAAAAATGATGAAAGTTAGATTTTTTTTGTAGGCTAGTCTTTGAAAAATGACACTTAAATGATTGCGTGATAGTTAATGGATTACATCACTCCTGCAAAAAAAAAAAAAAAAAACAGTTGTAAACTGGGGTTTTGACAAAAATTTGAGGTCAAAGAAATATTGCACCTTTTGTGATTTTAAAATTGCAGCAGGCTATATTGTGATTTAATCTGATTTTAGATTAATTTCCCAGCCCTATTAACCAAACAGTGGAGGGTTTTGAGGGGACAGAGGTTTTGCTGCCACCACCACTGAGGATGAGGAAGACACCTTGAGGTGATCTTTTAGCAACTAAGCAACTAGCAAGCAGCAACTAACCAAGGAAGATGGCCTTAGATCTTCAGTTTTTAAACAGAATTTATACCTCTCCACTCAGGCTCTGTCGGTACCCTGTTGTTTGGCTATGGGCCATGTTAAAGGGAGTTTCTTTATGTTAAAGTGGAGAAATAACTATTAATCAATTCAAAACTTCAGTGTGAAAGCATGTTTTTTTAATCATTTTCCCAGAGCTTTACACACTCAATTTCCTAGTTATCAATTCCTCCAAAATATGCTGCAACTTTGTCCATTAATCATCCATCTTTCTCCCATTTATCAACACCAGGTGATGAGTTCAACGAATGGGGAGCTAAATACAGATGACCCCACAGCAGGACACTCCAATGCACCAATCACAGCAAATGCAGAGGTTGAAGTGGCTGATGAAACAAAGTAAGGACGTACACACACATTGTAAAGTAAAGCCAGAATGTCGACTGTCAATATTGCTTTTTCTGTCTTCATCAATTTCTTTTACTCTGAATTGCAGTGTCTAAAGGAGTGTCATAGTTAAGTGTTTATTCATTGAGCACTTAAAAACATACCGTGCTTTTACCAAAGTACTCTACAGCAGAGGTATTCAAACTTTTCTCACTCAAGGCAACCTAAAGTTAAGCTAAAATCTGAAGGCACAACACATTTAAATCAATTCAAAATAGACTTTTTAAATAATGTTACAGTCAAGGTGGCCTATAAGGGGAGATAAAGGGGGCCTAGCCAACTGGGGGATCATGCAGATGACTAAAGGTGGCGAAAATGGGTTAAAGTGATGAAAAAACATGGCAAAATTAGGCAAAAAGTGGCAAAACACAGTCAGAAATGGGTGAAGATTGGTAAAAAAAAAAAAGTAAGTGGCCAAACAATGGGTTGAAATTGACAAAAATGTGTTTACAAATTTTGCAAAAATGGGTTAAAAGTGATATAAAAAGTGGGCAAAAATGGGTAGAAAAATTGGTGAACTTGGTTAAAAATAGCACGAATTAATAGTTTCAACACCAATTTCAACTGACTGCCTGAATCGATTCAATTACAATTAACAAGGTCCCACTACGTTTGGATTCATGCACACCTTTCAGAAAATGTGTGCTGAAACAAGCCGTTCTCAGATTTTCCCCTATTCTGTTTTAGAAGTTGATATTGAAATCTATACAACTTAAAAATTAGATGTATGATTTAGCATATTTAGGAATTACAGCCACTTTATTCAGGGCACCTCCATTATAAGGGCTCCAAAATAAACGGACATACATAATTATTAGGGAAAATTCCGAGAGAAAAGTTGCATTTGAAGTCTGTTGAATGTGGTCTGTGTGTTTCAGGTGCTGCTGTTTCTTCAAGAGGAGGAAGAGGAAAGCTATCCAGAGACACAAATGAAGAGATGCCACCTCAGCCCCATTCCCCGTCTCAGTTTCCACTTTACTCTGCCTTTAGCCCCTTGCAATAGCTCTCTGATTTCATTCCTTAGTCTTCAGAACCTAGCCCTCTACTCCAGGACGTCCTGACTTGGGTCGGCTGGGCTGGCTCGACCATTGGAAGCAGACCACGACTGCTAAGCCGACAGACTGATTTCCTCCACTCTGGACTGATTAGACAGACAAGAGTGAAGCATCTGATGTCAAGCCTCAGAGTTTGAAGTGTGGACTTACTGTACAAGGAGTTGTCTCATTGTTATCATTGTCTCAAATGGAACTGTAACTGAAATCAGAAACTGCTGTAGGAAGCTGGTGAACACAAAAACAGATCAAGGTCTTTGAAAGGCAAGCTTATTTTCTGAAAACTGGACTCAGATGGGTAACTTGCAGCCTGTCTAGTTCTCTTTATTTTCTAAGGTTTTTCTTACTGACTGGTTCAGAAGAGAGAGAAGGGTATTTCTTTGGTGCAGAACTTAACAAAAAGGCTAAACGACAAGAGGGTGCCAGACTACACCTGCTCACAAACATGCACATGTACAAACACCCTTTCCTGAGCACATCATAAAAAGACTTACACAACAGAATGCAGCTCTCTAACATGGTCGATCTAGTTTCTGTTTCCTTGGTCACAGGAAGTACAGGGTAAGCTGCTTTGTCAGGCACCTGCAACAGACCAAGCTTCATGTACTTCTCAGGCACAGTCACCCTCAGATGAAATCTCACAACCACAAGAGTCAAAACTTTATAAAGATGTTTATGAGAAAGCTTTTTCCTCTTCTAATTTTTAACTAAAATGATTGTCTACGGTTTGGAACCTGTTCTTTCTGTGTTTTTGAGTTGTTGGAACAGTTTGTTTTGTAGCTTCAACTGTGTTCCTTCATGTTTTTTAATAACTTGTATTTTAAATTTCAGTTTATTTTGCCTCTTTTCTGTCCGGCTTTGAGTCGGATAACTCCATTAAAAAAGGAACCAAATTAAATAAAAGCTGATATTTATTTATAGGTTGATGAATATTTGTGCAATATTTTTGTTCATAAAGGAAGTATGTCATTAAATCTGATTATTTAGGCAAATGTGCAAAATGATGACACAGGCAGGCCACACTTTGGACATGGGACTGGGGGATTGTAACAAAAGCATGCTTTTTTTTTTTAATGGAGTACTTTGTGAATCCTCCCATATTTTAATTGCAGGTCTATTATTTAATTTAATTTTAAAAACTTTATTTGTCCTAAGAGGGGCAATTCAAGAGCTATGATGAAGGAGATGTAGCACTTAAAGTGCAAATAACCAGTCTTGGGCAAATAAAAAAATGAACTAGCAATAGTAGAAGCTATCACCAAATTTGTCACAACTAATTTTAAGTTAGGGTTAGGTGGACATGGAATAAGAAAAATCACTAAGTGTTTGAGATTATTCATTGTTGACTGAGCCTTGACTTGTTCCTCTGCTGAGCCCCGGCTGTGTGAATAATTTGGAATGGAGTGGTTCTGTCGCATAGTTGGGCGCTTCCATCAGTGTGTGGATGGATGAATGTAGGAGCACAACATACACTGTGTTGCCAAAACTATTCACTCACCCATCCAAATAATGTAAATCAGGTGTTCCAATCACTTCCATGTCCACAGGTGTATAAAATCATCACCTAGGCATGCAGACTGTTTTTACAAACATTAGTGAAAGAATGGCTCGCTCTCAGGAGCTCAGTGAATTCCAGCGTGGTACTGTGATAGGATGCCATCTGTGCAACAAGTCCAGTGGTGAAATTTCCTGGCTCCTAAATATTCCACAGTCAACTGTCAGTGGTATTAGAACAAAGTGGAAGCCATTGGGAACAACAGCAACTCAGCCACCAAGTGATAGGCCACGTGAAATGACGGAGTGAGGTCAGCGGTTGCTGAGGCGCATAGTGCGCAGAGGTCACCAACTTTCTGCAGAGTCAATGGCTACAGATCTCCAAACTTCATGTGGCCTTCAGATTAGCTCAAGAACAGTGGTAGAGAGCTTCATGGAATGGGTTTCCATGGTAACAGCTGCATCCAAGCCATACATCACCAAGTTCAATGCAAAGCGTGGGATGCAGTGGTGTAAAGCACGCCACCACTGGACTCTAGAGCAGTGGAGACACCTTCTCTGGAGTGACGAATCATGCTTCTCCATCTGGCAATCTGATGGACCAGTCTGGGTTTGGTGGTTACCAGGAGAACTGTACTTGTCTGACTGCATTGTGCCAAGTGTAAAGTTTGGTGGAGGGGGGATTATGGTGTGGGCTTGTTTTTCAGGAGCTGGGCTTGGCCCCTCAAGCCCGTTTCAGACTGAGAGTGTGACACGTCTCGACCACGACACGCATGAATTTTCAGTTTGATTGCATGTTAACAAGTCAGGGCTTTTAGACTGCCTGCATGTGCGCCGCATCTCACGTGGCTGATACGCGCTGCTCAGGCGCGGAGAATTGAGAGATTTAAAGTCTCACCTACTTTTTTCCGCGCACCGCGTGTGGCTGTAGACCATATTAGACAGGTATATGATAAGTGGAGAGCCATATTTACATCGCTGTGGCGAATATGCACATAGAGTATTATAAAGAGAACACCACAAGCTTAAATGAGCCTGTTTTATAAAGTTGTTCTCTAAAGATCTACTATTAGTGAAGCTTTGTCTCCACATTGGTTGAATATGTCACAGGAAGAATAAACAACGTATGAATGCTTTTCTGGTTTGTGCTTTTCAAATTAAAAGCCCTGTTTAGTATTTCTGTAGAGAAACTCTGTTCACTTGTACAGAATGCTTTTGTTTTAAATAGTTCCCGACAAACTTCCTCTATACGCTGAATCAAGTAGCTTGTAGGTTTTTTTTTTTTGTTTTTGTTTTTTTAATGTAAAACTCGTGAAGAAGGACAGGGCTTTGAGAGCAGGAAAATGCAGCTGACACACAGAATGCTTGCGCCCTGTGTGAAAGTTGCACCAGCAGGAGCCGGAGCAGACGCGCAGCACACACAAGCAGCAAAACACGCTCCCAGTCTGAAACGGGCGTTAGTTCCAGTGAAAGGATCTCTGAATGCTTCAGCATAGCAAGAGATTCTGGACAATTCCATGCTCCCAACTTTGAGGGAGCAGTTTGGGGATGGCCCCTTCCTGTTCCAACATGACTGTGCACCAGTGCACAAAGCAAGGTCCATAAAGACATGGATGAGAGAGTTTGGTGTGGTTAAGCTTGACTGTCCTGACCTCAACCCGATAGAACACCTTTTGGATGAATTAGAGCGGAGACTGAGAGCCATTATTATTATTACCATAATAATAATAATAATAATAATAATAATAATAATTTTTATTTTTATTATTATTATTATCATTATTAACACCATTATTATTACATTATTACAACCAGTATTATTATTATTATTATTATTGT